>NC_049208.1:46151388-46183888 GCF_013347855.1 Anguilla anguilla
ACCACTCCACACAGAATTCTTATCACACCTCCACACCACACAGAGATCTTACCACACCACCACACCACCACACCACACACAGATCTTACCACACCACCACACCACCACACCACACAGAGATCTTACCACACCTCCACACCACACAGAGATCTAATCACACCACCACTCCACACAGAATTCTTACCACACCACCACACCACACAGAGATCTTACCACACCACCACACCACCACACCACACAGAGATCTCATCACACCACCACACCACACAGAGATCTTACCACACCACCACACCACACACAGATCTTACTACACCACCACACCATCGCACCATTGTACCACACAGAGATCTTTTCACACCATTCTTACCTATTATACTACACTGCTGCCCCAGTGCCTTTACCGACTTGCACGTTTGGCAGCTGAAAGGGGGAAATGTCAAACGGGGAGTTCCCCTCTCAGAAGACCGACGCCCGCGGGAGATGAGCTAAATCACGTCAGTCCCCGAGGCCTGCGTCCTTACGGCTGTAAAGATAAAATCGCCAGGTTTCCGTCCCGTTATCTCTAACGGCGACCGCTTGTGGCAGTCAGGAAACAGTCGAGTGGCTTGTCGTCCCGGATACGAGGAAACAAAAATAGAAACCGTCGCAGTCCACTGCACGCGCAAATCCATTATGGCGGTTATGGGATAATACTAATACCCCCCCCCCCCCCCCCCCCGCCACCCCGTTTCCCCCGCAGCGGCGCCTCGCAGGTTAAGTGCGAAGCCGCTCATTCTTGGCCGTGACGCTCGTAACTGCGCCATCCTCGCCGACCTTCGCCGTCGCTTCCGACACGCACGTCGTCTCCGGGTACGAGCGTCCGATAAAACGGGCAAACTCAAATGACGACTTTTTATGCAAATGAGCTCGTGATGGCGTTCCCCCACCCGGTCCGCCGCGGTTCGTTCTCAGCCGCTGTGGGGGTACGAGTGGCGAGGCCCACGATGGTGCCCCAAAACTCAGCCCCTCCTCCTGCGAGGGAAACAGGACACTGGGGATATTACCCTGTTTCCGCCACGATGGATCTGCGCGTGCGGTGAACTGCGGCGGCTTCTCGTTTTGTTTCCTCGCATCTGGAGGAATTCACAGAGCTCCGCCGAAGAAAATGAATCGGGAGACGCCGGAGGAAAGATTGCATCTCCTCACGAGTTCTTTCAAATCCGTGCGTTTTACGCTGACAGATTTGCCTTCAGACCAACACTTAGGATACTAAATACCGATGCCTGGTACAGGCTGAACTCCCTCTCCACACTCTCTCTAATGCACTAATCTATGTGCAAATATGGAGTAATTTAATGCACATTAAACACAAGTGAGAGTGCACTTTCCAGGAGAAATATTTAACGTGCACAAATAACCAAACGTGAAATCGCTTACGCGAACAATTTAGTCGAAAGGGGAAAAAAGCATTTTCATGACTCTGCTATCTTTTCTGGGATGCTGAGAAAATCATAAATGTACAAACAGAAAAGAAAAAAACAAACAAACAAAGAAAAACAAAAACAAACGAAAAAAAGCAAATATAAAACCGACGTATTTCCATACATGTCCGACACGGTAGTTTTATGAAGTCGAGCTACCTGTTTCCAGTTACTGACATGAAGATATTAAGATTTTATAAAATTTGAAATATTTTGTTTATCTTTTCTGATAGAACAGCGGTTCTCCAGGCTGCGTTTCGCTGCGGTCGAACCCGGCACCATGGCGGTCGTTACACACAGCTGCTGCCACTCTCCTCCCTCCCTCCCTCTCGGTGAAGGGTTTCCGCCATTACTGTGCCGACGAAAAAGGAAAGAGGAAAAAAAAACAGAAAACCCAGAGAGCTCTTCACCTCCACCCTCCGTGCCCACACTCTCCGTCTCCCTTCTTTCTTCTCCACTCAGTTCTTCTTTCCTCCCTTTCTTTCTCCAAAGGGCACGTTCCTGCTCCACGGCTGCAGTCCCAGACGGACGAAGGCTGAGTGTGTTCGATATACTGGCGGCCTACTTTCACAAGGAAGTCTTTGGAGTAAATGCACAAGAGGGGCTCTTTAAAAAGATCACTGTTCCAGGGCTGAGGCCGCCAGTGCAAGGCGGGAGGATATCCAAAGGGAATTGTGCACTCATGGAAAAAAGGTGCAAAAAAGTGCCAAAAAAATATAAACACTTGTCAGTGGGGTGGTACCCTACAGGTACATAAAAAGGTTTCCCTACCCAGCGATACATATTTCATTTGTACCTTTTCTGCTCGTAAAAGGTACTTATTAATACCCAAATAGAATATTATGTAAATATCAGTGTACATTTGGGATTTTTTTCCTTAAAGAGCAAAAGTGTACCTCCACTGTACCTTCATTTCTGAGAGTGTAGTCTATTTATAACTGACAAGCTTCACTTTTTTTGTTTACAAATGGATAAAGCGTACATTGCTTTTTAAATTACTGGGTAAAGAAAAGAATAGATATTCTTTGAGACCTTTGTAAGGAAAGGGCACTGTGTAAGACTGCAGTCTGGAGAAATTAATAAATGACAGTTGGTTAGACTGAGCGAGGTCTCTGATTGGTGAAGAGATCCCAGAGACCAGAGGCTCCACCCCTACCAGCACCCATTTATGGTGCCAAGCTTGAGCATTTCTGACAGACTGGAGGATATGATCCCTGGGTGTCTGAATAGACTGACTGCATTCAGGGGCCAGGGAAGGGGCCCAAGCAAAGAGCCGGCCAGGGGCCACACATGCCACTGGGGCACAGGCCAGACCCAGCACCCCAAAGTACAGGAAGAAATCCTTCCTCTAACACTGCCCGCCACATGTGAAATAAGGGCGGGGTCTGTGTCGCATGCCACGCCCTCAAACAGCCCCCAAGCCCCACTTCCTCGCTTAGGGCTGGTTTCAATACTGCATTAATGTACAAACACACACACACACACATTCACATACATACACACACACACACACACACACACTCACACACACACACACACACACACACACACACATACTCATACACACACACACACACACACACACACACACACACACACATATATACACACACTCACACACACACACATATATACAAACACACACACACACACTCTCACACACACACACACACACACACACTCACACACACACACACACACACACACACACTCACACTCACACACACTCATACACACACACACACTCACACACACACATACCGCCAGTATCCTTCCCTAGTAAGGGCTCTTTAAGGCCGGGCCATAAAAGCACAGTTTTAATTTCCCCGGCGCAGCAGTTCACTCCGCGGCTGTATATCTGGCGCGATACGGATCTGAAAATGAGTAGCACCGACCGGGCTGAGCTGCACAACCACTCGCAGAGAAACGAGCGCGAGACAAACAAGCGAGATTTAAAAGGGCCTTTTAAGCACAGTTCATTAGTTACACCCGCAGATGGAGCCGGCTGATGTAATGACTGTAATGGCATGACTCAGGCTATAAAACCTACACCACCGGGGGGGAAAGGAAGCATTCCCTTGAAGGCGGGAACAGGAATAGAACTCCGGACCGGACAGCCCCGCTCCAGAGAGCAGCAATAACGGAGCAGCAATAATGACCGACTGTGACGGAACATTCCATTCTGTGATGCAATCCATTCTATTCCGCTACACTATGCACAACGAAACATTCCGGAATAAGATTTCGAGTTGCTGTTGGACGCAGTGGACTACTAACCGCTGCAATAAAAGTCTTCCTTTAACTTCCTGTAAGTTTTAACTTTGACCTGTAATAACTCTTATTTTATTTTTTTCCCCCACTCATTAAGATTTCGAATCGCCCTTATTTGATTCGCATGTTCAGACTTGATTATGACTTCGCTGAATTATATGTATTTTTTTCTTCTTTGGGCACAAACCGTCCTTCAAAGCAAGTCTTGATGTCGAAGGCGAGGCAGCATCCCATTTCCTTTCTTTTTTTATTTACGCCCCATTTTCTTTATTTTAAAGAAAAACAAACTGTCGGGAATGTCAGAAATGGCTCATGCCTTTCCGCACTCCCGGTTCCCATGTCCTTTCCTCTCATGTCTTGACCTTTTTGTCCTTTGAGAGTTTCCATACGCACGCCCCCCCTCGTCACCGACAGCGTGCATGACACTGCCCAGAGCCTCCCCCCTCAGAGGGACACGGGACTCTGACACCGCGACGCAAGTTCACCCGTTTATTTGGAATCGTGTGTTTATTTTCCCATGAATGTCTCTCGTCTTTCTTGTGAGTCCCCCCCCCCCCCCCCCCCCCCACCCCATCCTTTTTTTAATCGTGATTTGGAATGCACAGCCACGTTCGCCAGCCAGAACTTCCAACCGCAATCGATTCTGGAAGGCAGCTGCCAGGCCCCCACAACCTCCTCTCAACCCCCCACCCCCACCCCCCGGAACACGTGATGTCAAAGCGCCACACCCTTTCCCACCACGATTCACAAGAGCATGCAAAGACGCGAGTTGAGGGATGACACTTCCTGTGCCTGCGGCTTTAGCAGGCGGGTTGAGCATCTGACTGACCAGCAGGGGTCGCTGGTGTGCGATGAGACACTGTCGTCCCAGCTAACTGAATCCCTGCATGATAACACTGCCAAATGAGTGTCACCCTGTGGAGCAGCAGCAGGTCCATCCACACACTGGAGCAGTGCTTTAACAGATACCACACACTGGAGCAGTGCTTTAACAGATACCAGACCATGGGGCCCATCCACACACTGGAGCAGTGCTTTAACAGATACCAGACCATGGGGCCCATCCACACACTGGAACAGAGCTTTAACAGATACCAGACCATGGGGTCCATCCACACACTGGAGCAGTGCTTTAACAGATACCAGACAATGGGGCCCATCCACACAATGGAACAGAGCTTTAACAGATACCACACACTGGAGCAGAGCTTTAACAGATACCAGATTGGGGGGCCCATCCACACACTGGAACAGTGCTTTAACAGAATGAGCCACACAGCAGCCCTCTCTGACACTTAAAGCACTTGAATTGCTAGCTTTTGGGCGACAGGGCTGTGTTTAAGACAAAAAGCAAAACAAAAAAAACAATCCATATCTCTGCACGTCAGCGCAGTTCTCTGAACCAGCGCACAAAGAAATTAGCCCATGAATCAATCTACAAATGACTGAGATCGATGGCCTAATGGTGCACTCCAGAATCATATCCTGCCTGGCACTTGATTAAAATTGCCCAATGTCCCGACGTCTGAATTGATACATCCGCGCCCGAGACAAAATAAGTATGGTGTCTGACAGACATGACTGGCCTGATGTGAAAAATCGCAGCGAACGCCCAGATTCATTTCACTTCACGCTGACTTGCTCTTGATTTGAGTAATGACTTTTCTCCCCGAGTGTTACTTTTGTCTGTTCTCAATGTCACCCCGGTTTTCAGTTATTTCTCTAACCACCAAACTCATATCTTTTGAACACATCCCTTTATAGCTCGCCGAGCCGGCACACTTGTCCAAAGCGACTATCAGAGTTTGCAGCTCAAATATTGCACATTTACAGACATCAAAAAAAGTCATTCAGATAAAATACGACATCAGTGCCTTATTCCGGATTCGAACTGGCAGCCTCCCAAATACCAGAGCAGTGTCACGGCAGAATAGGGATATTTCAGTTCTGCCAATTCAGAAAATGAATTGCAATTCAGTGCATTAACTGTAAAATACTCATAAATACAAATAAAACATAATGTATGTTTTTGTCCGTCGATGGATTGTATGACAAACTCCCCAAATAGAAATGCAACTGACCCCCCACCCTACCCTCCTGTATGATTCAGCTGTTGATGCTAGTGCAATAAAAGCGGTACAATAATATCTAGAAAGCCATGTAGCGTGCAGTAGGGGGGTGGGGGGGGGGGGGGGGGGGGGGGAGCCCATGGATTGCAATGTGATTGCTACGTTCCCAAGACAACGGTTTAAAAAAATGCTTTGACCAATGAGGCCACATCTTGTTGGCCTGGCAAAGACCTTGTCAAAAATGTTTTTCATAAAATTCTGTTTTGGTAATACAATAGTGCATGCGTATTATTATCTTTTTTTAAAAAATACATAAGTGCAGTGCATCACAAGACCACCATCAGTGTGCTCAGATGCTCAAAGGAGAACGAACGCTGGCGAGACTGAACTGAGCCAGAAGAAGCAGAAGCAGAAGAAAAGGCCGGCGGGGTTAAGTGAAGGTGGAGTACGCGGCTCACGTACGCGTTCTGTACGCCGCGGTCTGAACCCCCGCCGCGTGACTGATTCTCCCGCGCGGATGCCGGCGGTCTTTAGAACACAAACGGCAGTTTTACAAACCGAAGGGCGCGTCGCCTCCCGCCAGAGAATCGAAGCGAACAGCCGCCTCCCGCTGAGCGGCCTTTTGAGCCCCCCCCCCCCCCCCACCGCCCCGTTAGCGGGTTTCAGATCCCCCCACGGCGTCCGACTCCCCGCTAAAGCGGCTCTTTCTTTCAGCGGATCACCTCGAGCGTTCTCGTTTCCATGGCGAGGGCGCCGGAGCAGGAAAGCTTGAGGCTCACAGCTGGCGACGGCGGTAGAGACAGCTTGGGGTGGATTACCGCTACACTGTGCGCCGCGTCTGCGCCGCTGATTAATGTGGGGGAGAGGGAGGACCTTCTCTGTGCTACTCGCTCACCTGTATGCTCACCTTTCCGTTCTCCCGCCTGCTATTCATTACACACCCCTTTCTGTTCACCTTTCCCTTCACCCTCCTGCTCTCCATTACACACCCCTTTCTGTTCACCTTTCCTTTCACCCTCCTGCTCTCCATTACACACCCCTTTCTGTTCACCTTTCCTTTCACCCTCCTGCTCTCCATTACACACCCCTTTCTGTTCACCTTTCCGTGCTCCCTCCTGCTGACCATTCTGCTCACCTGTCCCTTCCCCTTTCCACTCACCCTCCAGGTCACCATTCGGTTCACCTTTCTGCTCACCTCTCTGTTCACCTTCCTGCTCACGAGTCCGCTCAACTTTCCGTTCACTTTTCCATTCATTCTCCTGCTCATCATCCTGTTCACCATTCTGCTCACCTTTCTGTTCACCCTCCTGCTCACTATTCCGTTCACATTGAAGACCATTTTGCAGGTGGTGGGAGGGATGAATCGCACCACTGTTTCTGTTTTTAGTGTCAGGGCAGGATCTGCATTAAACTTGTTAACAGTAAAGTGATGAACGAATCATCCTGTCTCAAGAGTCACTAACTGCAGGGTATGCAAAGACAATTATGTCTGTCGAACCTCCACCCAAACACACACACACACACACACACACACACACACACACAGACACACAGCCTTATGTTGAACAACCCTGCATATTTCTCCATTTTTAATTTGCAGAGATTTCTCCCCCCCAGGGTGACAGGCCCAAAGTTATTAAGTGTTAACTGTGGATAAATGTTTTCCCATCTCTCTTTAGCGCTAACTATTTTAGCCAAACCTCATTTTTCACACGGGCAAGATTACCGCTGCCAGGAAGACAGGGAGCGTTGACTCCGCTCGGAGCCATCCGGCCCAAAACTCCCTGTCATTTAACCCTTTAGTGCACATGCCAAACTCCCTGTCATATAACCCCTTAGTGCACATGCCAAACTCCCTGTCATTTAACCCCTTAGTGCACATGCCAAACTCCCTATCATTTAACCCCTTAGTGCACATGCAAAACTCATTTAACCCCTTAGCGCACATGCTAAGCTCATTTAACCCCTTAGCGCACATGCTAAACTCATTTAACCCCATAGCGCACATGCTAAGCTCATTTAACCCCTTAGCGCACATGCTAAACTCATTTACATTACATTACATTACATTACATTATAGGCATTTAGCAGACGCTCTTATCCAGAGCGACTTACACAACTTTTACAAAGCA
The DNA here is from genome assembly GCF_013347855.1 of Anguilla anguilla. NCBI lineage: Eukaryota > Metazoa > Chordata > Actinopteri > Anguilliformes > Anguillidae > Anguilla > Anguilla anguilla. Next base: position 46,159,321 of record NC_049208.1, read on the forward strand.
TTTTTACATTGTATCCATTTATACAGCTGGATATATGCTGAAGCAATGCAGGTTAAGTACCTTGCTCAAGGGTACAACGGCAGTGTCCTTACCCGGGAATCGAACCTGCGACCTTTCGGTTACAAGTCTAGTTCCTTACCCACTGTGCTACACTTAACCTCATAGAGCACATGCCAAACTCATTTAACCCCTTAGCGCACATGCTAAACTCCCTGTCATTTAACCCCTTAGCGCACATGCCAAACTCCCTGTCATTTAACCCCTTAGCACACATGCTAAACTCCCTGTCATTTAACCCCTTAGCACACATGCTAAACTCATTTAACCCCTTAGCACACATGCTAAACTCATTTAACCCCTTAGCACACATGCCAAACTCATTTAACCCCTTAGCGCACATGCTAAACTCCCTGTCATTTAACCCCTTAGCGCACATGCCAAACTCCCTGTCATTTAACCCCTTAGCACACATGCTAAACTCCCTGTCATTTAACCCCTTAGCACACATGCCAAACTCATTTAACCCCTTAGCGCACATGCTGAACTCATTTAACCCCTTAGCGCACATGCTAAACTCCCTGTCATTTAACCCCTTAGCACACATGCCAAACTCATTTAACCCCTTAGCACACATGCCAAACTCATTTAACCCCTTAGCGCACATGCCAAACTCATTTAACCCCTTAGTGCACATGCCAAACTCATTTAACCCCTTAGTGCAGATGCCAAACTCATTTAACCCCTTAGCGCACATGCTAAACTCCCTGTCATTTAACCCCTTAGCACACATGCCAAACTCATTTAACCCCTTAGCACACATGCCAAACTCATTTAACCCCTTAGTGCACATGCCAAACTCATTTAACCCCTTAGTGCACATGCCAAACTCATTTAACCCCTTAGCGCACATGCTGAACTCCCTGTCATTTAACCCCTTAGCGCACATGCTAAACTCATTTAACCCCTTAGCGCACATGCTAAACTCATTTAACCCCTTAGCGCACATGCTAAACTCATTTAACCCCTTAGCACACATGCCAAACTCATTTAACCCCTTAGCGCACATGCTAAAATCCCTGTCATTTAACCCCTTAGCGCACATGCTAAACTCCCTGTCATTTAACCCCTTAGCGCAAATGCTAAACTCCCTGTCATTTAACCCCTTAGCACACATGCTAAACTCCCTGTCATTTAACCCCTTAGCACACATGCTAAACTCATTTAACCCCTTAGCACACATGCTAAACTCATTTAACCCCTTAGCACACATGCCAAACTCATTTAACCCCTTAGCGCACATGCTAAACTCCCTGTCATTTAACCCCTTAGCGCACATGCCAAACTCCCTGTCATTTAACCCCTTAGCACACATGCTAAACTCATTTAACCGCTTAGTGCACATGCTAAACTCATTTAACCCCTTAGCGCACATGCTAAACTCCCTGTCATTTAACCCCTTAGCGCACATGCCAAACTCATTTAACCCCTTAGCGCACATGCTGAACTCATTTAACCCCTTAGCGCACATGCTAAACTCCCTGTCATTTAACCCCTTAGCACACATGCCAAACTCATTTAACCCCTTAGCACACATGCCAAACTCATTTAACCCCTTAGCGCACATGCCAAACTCATTTAACCCCTTAGTGCACATGCCAAACTCATTTAACCCCTTAGTGCAGATGCCAAACTCATTTAACCCCTTAGCGCACATGCTAAACTCCCTGTCATTTAACCCCTTAGCACACATGCCAAACTCATTTAACCCCTTAGCACACATGCCAAACTCATTTAACCCCTTAGTGCACATGCCAAACTCATTTAACCCCTTAGTGCACATGCCAAACTCATTTAACCCCTTAGCGCACATGCTGAACTCCCTGTCATTTAACCCCTTAGCGCACATGCTAAACTCATTTAACCCCTTAGCGCACATGCTAAACTCATTTAACCCCTTAGCGCACATGCTAAACTCATTTAACCCCTTAGCACACATGCCAAACTCCCTGTCATTTAACCCCTTAGTGCACATGCCAAACTCCCTGTCATTTAACCACTTAGTGCACATGCCAAACTCCCTGTCATTTAACCCCTTAGCGCACATGCTAAACTCCTTTAACCCCTTAGCACACATGCTAAACTCATTCAACCCCTTCGTACACATGCTAAACTCATTTAACCCCTTAGTGCAGATGCCAAACTCCCTGTCATTTAACCCCTTAGTGCACATGCCAAACTCCCTATCATTTAACCCCTTAGCGCACATGCTAAACTCATTTAACCCCTTAGCGCACATGCTAAACTCATTTAACTCCTTAGTGCACATGCCAAACTCATTTAACCCCTTAGCGCACATGCTAAACTCATTTAACCCCTTAGCGCACATGCCAAACTCATTTAACCCCTTAGCGCACATGCTAAACTCCCTGTCATTTAACCCCTTAGCGCACATGCTAAACTCCCTGTCATTTAACCCCTTAGCACACATGCCAAACTCATTTAACCCCTTAGCACACATGCCAAACTCATTTAACCCCTTAGTGCACATGCCAAACTCATTTAACCCCTTAGCGCACATGCTAAACTCCCTGTCATTTAACCCCTTAGCACACATGCCAAACTCATTTAACCCCTTAGCACACATGCTGAACTCATTTAACCCCTTAGCGCACATGCCAAACTCATTTAACCCCTTAGCACACATGCCAAACTCATTTAACCCCTTAGCACACATGCCAAACTCATTTAACCCCTTAGTGCACATGCTAAACTCATTTAACCCCTTAGCGCACATGCCAAACTCATTTAACCCCTTAGCGCACATGCTAAACTCCCTGTCATTTAACCCCTTAGCGCACATGCTAAACTCCCTGTCATTTAACCCCTTAGTGCACATGCTAAACTCCCTGTCATTTAACCCCTTAGCGCACATGCTAAACTCATTTAACCCCTTAGCGCACATGCCAAACTCATTTAACCCCTTAGCACACATGCCAAACTCATTTAACCCCTTAGCGCACATGCTAAACTCCCTGTCATTTAAGGGAGCACAATGCCTTGGGCCCTAATACTCAGGCTAACATTAATGTTTCAGCACCTTGTGAAGCACAGGGCAGAAGAGAATGAGATGCCTGCCTCGTGCCCGCCTTATTAAACCACTGCCGAATGCTACGTTAAAGAGCCGTGCGCATAGCCGTAAGGCCCCCCCCCCCACATTCTGACCCCCATACGATGCATAATAACGGACTGATTCAAAGGATAACTGCATGTCAACCCCTCAGCGACGCAATGCAGTCCAGTGTTCTCTTCACCTCTCTCTGAATTTCAGGCAGTTAGCCTTGATGACGTGCACGTCCTGTTTGTGTGAATCTGCCCCCGAGCAGACCACGCACGCCACAAAGACACACATCTACAGTCGTTAGCGCACGCACGCGCTCAGTCGCTCGCGTACACACGCGCGCTCGCTTGCGTGCCTTCGCTCTCTTGCAGGCACACACACCATCTGTGAAACAATGAAGGCTTCCCAGATGGCCTCATCCCTGCTAATTCGCCAATAATTACAGTATAATAATTTCATGGCGCTGCATAATAAATCCCCGCCTGAGCCGCCAGAACGCGGAGGGGAGGGGTTCCGTCTCGGCGGGATAACTTGGGCGGCGGACGCACGGTCCCGAACGAGAGAAGCTAGTTCACACGTGCGGTCACAAACATGATGAGTGCGGTACTGCTTTGGACCGCAGACCGTATACACTCCTGAGCAAAAAAAATATTTTTCCATTGAGTTCAACAGGAAAATTAATCAGGGAAACAATGCTTGTAGTATCTACTGCATGTCTGGCAGCAGCGCGGTGGTTTGAGGCTCATTTGATACCTTGGACCCTTGATGACTTAAAGCCATTTACCCAACAAATGTGTCCCATACTGTATCAGCATAATTTACAGCTGAATCTAGTCCCACCCCCCAATTCCCATAGAGAATCCCCATTCAAACGCAAAGAGTTTTTGTATCGCTTGTAGGACAACCTGAAAATAAGAACTCCAGACTCTGATGATGTTGATAGGTCACAGACATCAGGAAGTCATGGCATGCAAATGCTATGCAACCAAATACAAAACATGACTCTTTTATTTGACATTATGTTAATTTGTCAGCTGTATAAGTGAATTTCCCTGTTTCTATCTTTTCCCCGAACAGTTCACTGCAGCAAAAGTAAACGAGCAAATGGTGGCACAGGAGGTCTCAGGAGTGCATTTGTTTAATTTTTGCTAATTTTCCGACCAATGATTTGTCGTTAATACCATTAAAAGCTTAATTTTTTTGCCCAGGAGTATACATGCCACACGTGTTGCCACTGTTATGGGTGGAAGGCTGGGTTCATGCAGCCAGTGTCTGTGTCATAAATCCAATCACTCTGAGGAGAACTCCATTTCATATAATGACAAGCATCACATCCGAAATGACGGCGTCGTAAAAATAGAAACATTACAAGCCGCAGAAAATAACTCCCGTACTTCAAATAGGAAATATTGGGAAACGATACTGACTTAATATATGCTGCAGTGAACTCGCTAAATGCTGCTGTGGAGTAATTTCCGGCAGGTAGTTTGTACATTTTTAATAATTGGTTATTGTCTATCTGTCTGTTTTATCTGGCATGCTGAAAAGTGAATTGGCCATTTCCACAACAAAGATGTACTGCTACAACAAATCTTGGGGTTGGCCGGTCGTGGGGGGGGGGACAATTCCATGGTGCTATTCGACTGAGGCTCTCAAAAAATGTGTTGTAACTGTGCAGGGATGGGGTGCTGAGGCACACTGTCAGATCTATTCGTGGGGCCTAAAATCCCTGGCTGCACCCCCCCTCCTCCCCCCAGCACAATATGTTGCCAATGGTTACAGCGCTCATAAGGACATGAATAACAGAAAGGGGGAGGGGCCTAATAATCACTAACATCCACACTCAGTGACGGCTAGCTGATTAGCGTGCACTGTTAAAAAACGTCTGAGAATTTTATGGTAAAAATCTGTAAAATGGGTATGAAGCTGTGAACAGCTGAAATGTAAATAATTGTATTATTTATGGCGAAGTGCCATAATACATTTTGTTAGATATACAGCCCGCTACTGTATGCTTAACATACTGTTACAGTTATTTATACAGTAAAGTTCTGGCCATCCTGTTGCCAGTATTGCCATAAAATGTTTTATTATAATTTTTTTTTTTACATTGTCCTTTGGTTACATGCTACCAAGCTTAAATCTGTTATTCTTTTCACCAACTTTGACTTTCTGTGAGCACTTCATATTCACATCACTACAGATGGGTGACAAATTAAAGGAAAAACTGTAATTAATGAGGGGAGAAATATAACAAATGCAGATGCTTCCATACAGGTGTGCTGCATGATACTATAAGCAATTAACATCCTATCATGCTCTGTGGCATGTATAAAAATGCTGAGCAGGTCCAGTTGACCTCAATTTTGGGTCAAGGTGGCAAGAGGAAAAGACTGAAGTAACCTTCATTATTATAATGAATTATAATGAGGGTTCATTATTGGGGCACGGAGCAGGAACTTCAGTAACACAAAAAATACACAACTGGCTAGTGTTTCAATAGAAACTGTGACATCTGCATTTAGATCTGTGGGAAAGACATCAGTAAATAGCGTTGGATATTGTGGTCGAAAGCGCACATTTGATAACCATTATGCTCTTGCATTAAAGTGATGTGAAAGGAAATGCATAAGCAACTATTCCTCAGGTGACTAAGAATTTTAATGCATGACGTGATCAGACTCAGCAAGAACAGTCCATCAAAAACTACATAGAGCGGGATATTATTGTAGGATGCAGTGCAGAAACCACTCATTAAATGGACTGCATTTATATAGCGCTTTTATCCAAAGCGCTTTACAATTGATGCCTCTCATTCACCAGAGCAGTTAGGGGTTAGGTGTCTTGCACAAGGACACTTCGACACGCCCAGAGCGGGGTTTGAACCGGCAGCCCTCCGACTGCCAGACAATCGGTCTTACCTCCTGAGCTATATCGCCCCATTACAAAGACAAATGCACATTTGAGGGTTCAATGGTGCAAAACCCATAGGCTCTGTTCTACAAAGTGATATGGTCAGGTGAGTCATCCTTCACTATATTCTCGATAAGTGGACGAGTGCATGTGTGGCGCATACGAAGAGAACGGTACAGGCCTGAATGCTTGACCCGAAAAATGAGGGGGTCTGGTGGGTCTGTTATGCTGTGGGTGGCTTTTTCCTGGCATGGTTTGGGTCAATTTGTCCCGTTTGAGGGAAGGGTAACTGCAAATCAATGCAAAGTTATTCTGAGTGATCGCCTTTATCCTACGATGAAACATTTCTATGCTGATGCAAGTGGTCTCTTCCAGGATGACAATGACCCCCATCCACAGGGCTCGAGGGATCACTGAATGGTTTGGTGAGTATGAAAATGACGTGAATTGTACGCCGTGACCTTCCCAGTCACCAGATCTCAACACAATTTAACACCCATGGAAGATTTAGGACCGACGTGTTAGGCAGCGCTCTCCACCACCATCATCAAAACATCAAATGAGGGAATATCTTTTGGAAGAATGGTGTTTCATCCCTCCAGCTGAGTTCCAGAGACTTGTAGAATCCATGCCAAGCCGCATCAAAGCTGTTCTGGTGGCTTTGTGGTGGCCCAACACCTTAGCAAGACACAAAACAAAACAAAAATGTTGGTTTTTTTTTCGCTTCATGGTCAGCTTCTGTCAAACAACCATCAACCAATGAGATCTATCAGAGACAATAATTACAGCTCTCTGGATCTATTCATTTGATAATGAATAGATTGGGGACACCAATCCAAGGCTCTTTTTTCACCAGAGGCCCAACACCAGCCACGTAGTGAGCATATCTTCATCATCACCATCATCATCATCATCATCATCATCATCATGCATATTGGAGCGCATAGGAAGGACTGGCTTTGATCACTGGGTATTAAGATTAAAATGCAGAAGATGTCTGGAGGTGTGGAAATCTAGGTTGAGGGACTTTTTGGCAAAAGCGGACCTCAACACAGCTCAGATTGTAGTGGGATATAGGCTAGCTACATCCCAGTCAGCTGGAAAAACTTTTTAAACCAAACATATCCGAGTGTTCACCTGAACGCCTAGATGGTGTTTCACAACAAAAATGTCTACTGGGATCTTGCTTTGTTGTAATGGATACCTCTAGAAGCAGCATGAAATTGGCTTCATTTTACACAATCACTCGCTTTTACACTGGAACCCTCGACTTGAAATGACACTGGGAACCTTGACTTGAAATGACACTGGAAACCTTGACTTATAGCAGAGCATTTTACTGCACCGGGCATTCAAACTATGTGCATGAATAAGTCATGGGACAAATAGGCCTGCGGATTTGAAATGCGTTAACTCTTCAGACGCTGGAAAACTGCAAATGCACCCTGATATCCTTGAGAATTTTCCACAGAGCGTGTTAGGCTACAAACCAACAGGATCGTTTCAGACTCACAGAAGAATTTTGTCCTTACTTTGTCCTTAGAAGCATACATTTTAAAACTGAGCAACCTTCAGGATTTATACTGGTGATTGAGGAGTTAAACTATTTTGGATAATGTGACCCTGGTCTGGTGTTAATGTGTGAGAGCCTGTACTCTCTGTGGTGGCAGGGTGGCACGGTGGCAAAAGAACCAATTAAGCTTACAACCCAAATATTAGAGGTTTGATTCCTAAGAGAGATAGTACCCTTCAACACTTGAGCGAGGAACTGATTAACCCACATCTGCTACATAAACAGACCGTTTGTTGAAAATGTAGGCTATGCAAGTTGCCCTAGATAAGGCTACGTCTGTCTTCCAAGAAAACAGTGTGTGTGTGTGTGTGTGTGACAGAGAGAGACAGAGAGAGAGGGCGAGAGAGAGAAGGAGATAGAAAGACAGAAAGAGAGTGAGAGGAGCTCAGAGGGCAAGAAGAGACGTGAAAGGGAAGAGTAGAAGTAGATTCCCATATTAAGTGATAAGACTTTATTAGAAAAAATAACGACGACCGGCGGTGACGCAAACACGCACCGAAGCAACGCGAGCAACTGCGGGGAGCGCGGGCGACCGTGTTTCCGCGATCGCTTTGGAGCGGGCCCAGGAGCTGGCACGGCCCACAGCCGAGAAACCGGACACCGGACGGACCGTAGGCCGCCGATTTCACTGCACGTCCTATTGCATTGTGGGAGCGGGCCTGCCTTGTGGCCTATACCACAATTTATTTTCCCAGATATTAATGGCTGCGATTCAGGATGAGGATCCTGATCAAGGGCAAAACTACAATGGCCCATCCTTTAATTAAAGGACCATCGCACGCTAAAGAGATCCGGCCTCAGCCGTTATTATTAATTATACATGTATCACACATATTTATCCACGTATCAATTAGGCATTACGCTCGCGGGTTTCATTTCAGACCGGATATATATATATATATATATTATATATCAGCAGCGCGAACGAGCTGAATTAAGTTACCAGTCAGCCCACGACAGACAGTCGCGGGGTATTTAATAGAGCTGTCGGGCCTGTTCTCCAGTTAGCGAGCTAATGCCACCTGTCACTTTCAGACGAGTTCATTAAAGAGACGCTCCGTTTTCAAAGGGCGGTGAGGCGTCACAGCGAGCGTAGCCTCACAATGTCTTGTTAAAAAAAAAAAACAGAAAAACAAAACAAAACAAAACGCGAACCGCGACCCAATGCGTGCGCTATGGCATTAATGCGTCCTAATGCATTCACGAGCGAACATGGCGAATCCTGACGGCAGCTGGGGAGATCAGATGGGGGGGGGCGGTGTTTAAAGGTGACACCTCAATCTGCGGGGCTTGTCTTGTTCAGCGCTGCATTATGAACCTCCAGTCAAACCGTGAAATTGTCTGGAGGCACACGTAACACACAAGGCTCTGCTACGAGAGAGAGAGAGAGAGAGAGAGAGAGAGAGACAGAGAGACAGAGAGAGAGAGGGAGAGAGAGAGAGAACACAGTCAGAGGCAGAGCTAACCTTACAAAAAAAGAGGTTTTAAAAAGTATGCCTTAAGTACACTTTTTAAAAATTAAATCCCAGGCACTTAAACTGCCCTTTCACTTTACTTTCCAGACTTTAAGTACTTACTAACAGACTAACAACATTTAGTAGTTCATAAATTGTACAGGCCTACTTCAAGCATAGCAAATACTTTAGGTATACTTAAAATGGGCCACATTAGTCCATCCACCATCTATACCCGCCATCCATCCATCCATTATCTATACCCGCCATCCATCCATCCATTATCTATACCCGCTTATCCTGAGCAGAGTCGTGGGGGGTGCTGGAGCCTATCCCAGCGTGCATTGGGCAAGAGGCAGGAATACACCCTGGACAGGCCGCCAATCCATCGCAGGACACACACACCATTCACTCACTCACACACACTCATACCTATGGGCAATTTAGAGTCTCCAATGAGCGTACCTGCATGTCTTTGGATTGTGGGAGGAAACCTGGAGTACCTGGAGGAAACCCACGCGGACACGGGGAGAACATGCCATCTCCACACAGAAAGGCCAAAAGCTGAGATTCGAACCCACAACCTTCTTGTTGTGAAGCAACAGTGCTACCCACTGCACCACCATGCCACCCGGGCAAGTTAGTTTTATATAAAATTAGTTTTGCAAAGTATATTTACACTCTCAAAACCGACGTGTTAAAAACGACACATACTGTCGTTTTTAAACACACCTCCACGTCCAGTTCAGAGCAACACATTTTGTGTTACTTTCAGCACAATCTGCGTTAAAAAGTCTCCCTTTGCAACACATAAACTGTATGTTTGTGCCTCAAATGTAGTAACACAAAAAGTGTGCTGCATCTTAATTCGTCCTTTTTGAGAGTGTACTTGACGTACGAAACTATACTTAAAAAATAAATCTAGCTTTTTTATAATGGTATATCTGGGAGGGGGTTCCACACTGAGTGCAGTAAGGATTATGTTTTTGAACAAATAAAATAACGTATTAAATAATGTTTTTAAAACTACTCTCAATACACCACACACACACACACACAGCTGCACACAAAATGTACCTTGTCTTCACAGATCAAGACATGTTGGAAGCCGACTGGTGTAAAATGGTGGAAAGAAAGAAAGATTGACTTAAGCCATTTCGTTTCTTTATCCGGCCAAAACAAAGACAAGAATCAGGGAATGAAAGCCCCCCAGTGCTCGCAGTTTAATTCTCCTTTTCTCCATTCTACAGTTGGAGGGGAAATTCAGCAAGGTCACCCATTTTTTTCTTCTAGTGCTTACTTCTCCACTCTAACCCCCCCCCCCCCCCCCCCCCACCCCTTATCAACCACATCTTATCAACCACATCACAGGTACAAAGAATCCAAACAAGCACAACACAAAACAACAGAGGAAGCTGCTTTCAACCTGTGCTGACTGGCCAAGTGTATTTAGCCTGCATTCAGAGTATCCTGGGCTCCCACAAAGACAGCACAGAGCTGCACCGCCACAGATGCTCTATAGCAACCAGATGATCGGCTCCAGCTTCATTTTACGTCCTCTCTGCTTCTCTCACTTAGACAGACGGATATTTGCTGAAGCAGTTCTGCTTACAACTGGCAGTATCCCACCAGGGAATAGAACCTGCAACCAGGAACAAGGTCTAGTTTCTTAACTGCTGAACCACACCGGCGCCTGTTTCTGGGTTTCCCGCCAACTTTTTCCTCTTGAGTGAATGAATGAATGAATCACTGCTATATATACAGCACTTTTCCGAACGCTCAAAGTGCTTTACAGTGATGAGTGGGAACTCACCTCACCCACCACCAATGATGCGTGGCAGCCATTTCAACTGTTAAATGAACGCCATCATTTACGCGATATGCCATTTTTCACCACAATTCCGGATGAGCTATTTAATGACGAATGAATGCTGTTGTTATACCGCGGTCTCGTGTGAGTGAACGTGATCGCGCGCACAGCCGGTCAGCTAATTTAGCCCATGGTAACTGCACACAAGAGGAGATTTTTAGGAAACTGCGTTTAGCATCTTGGCAGGATGCCGAGACCATAACAGCGATGAATAATCTTGAAGAAGCGTGTCTAAGGACGGTACTTCTGTTCCTGTTCATGAGATAAAGCCGCATCACACTGCACAGATTTGCTGACTGGGTAAAAACGCAGATTCTTTAGGATAACCAGATACGCAGCTCCTCTGTTCTTTCAGTGTCTGCCAGGCTCTTAAATGCAGCATGCTCTGGTTGTCAGCAGGAGTTTCTGGTGCTGTAATACGGAACGGAGCACCCGTAGTCCGTGCCCCTGCTATGAATTTTAAGAAGCGGTAGCAGGTTTCTCCAGCTCCTAAATATTTCAGCCTTAATGGTAAGCAGACAGTAATTGCAATGTTAAGAACACATCGCTGAGCTTAACATCTGAACTCTGAGAGAGTTTATGGTAATAGCAAGATTGCAGGGGACTGATGGGATGAGTGGCTCTCCAACGGGTCTGATGATGTAAGTTCCACCCCCACCCCCCAATCCCCCCACCCCCCCACCTCCCCCCCTCCAGTGATTTTCGAGCCACTCTTTACTCTCTCTCTCTCTCTCTCTCTCTCTCTCTACTGTCTCTTTCTATGTTTCCCTCTCTCCTTCAGCCAGATTTAATCATATAGCTCCAAGGTCGGAGAGAGAGAGAGGGAGAGAGAAAGAGTGAGAGGGACAGTGAGAGACAGAGAGAGAGAGAGAGCATGTGAGAGGGAGGGGGAGGGGCATCATTGTCTCCTCCGCTTGAGTGCAATAATAATAATAATAATAATAATACATTTATTTTATATTGCGCTTTTCATGGTCTCAAAGACACTTTACAATACATGATACATACAGACATACATACATAGAATCATACATACATACATACATAGAATCATACATATATACAGACATACATACACACATACATACATAAATACATACATACATACATACATACACACACACACACACACACACACACACACACACACATACATACATACATACATAGAATCATACAATTCAGAGAAAAAAGAAAGCGGTGGTGGTAGTGGTGCAGCGGTGGTAGGAGGGGGAGTGAGAGGGGGAAGACAAACATCAAGGGAAGGCTAGGGAAAAGAGGTGGGTTTTAAGGCGTGATTTGAAGGAGGTGAGTGAGTCTGAGGTACGGATGTCAGGAGGGGAGGGCGTTCCAGAGTTTGGGGGCGGCAACTGAGAAGGCGCGGTCGCCAAAAGAATGGCGTTGAGAGGGGATGGTGGTGAGGAGGCCGGCAGCGGATGAACGTAACTGTCTGGGTGGCTGGTAGGGGAGCAGGAGATCAGAGAGGTAAGTGGGTGCGAGGTAATGGGCCCATTTCTCCCACATTAGGGAAATCTCCAGGCGGGACAGGGAGATTAAACGGCCCCTCAGTGAGTTTGGGACAGGGAGAGTAAATGGCCCCTCAGCGAGTTTGGGACAGGGAGAGTAAATGGCCCCTCAGTGAGTCTGGTGTGGGACAGGGAGAGTAAATGGCCCCTCAGTGAGTCTGGTGTGGGACAGGGAGAGTAAATGGCCCCTCAGTGAGTTTGGGACAGGGAGAGTAAATGGCCCCTCAGCGAGTTTGGGACAGGGAGAGTAAATGGCCCCTCAGTGAGTTTGGGACAGGGAGAGTAAATGGCCCCTCAGTGAGTCTGGTGTGGGACAGGGAGAGTAAATGGCCCCTCAGTGAGTTTGGGACAGGAAGAGTAAATGGCCCCTCAGTGAGTTTGGGACAGGGAGAGTAAATGGCCCCTCAGTGAGTCTGGTGTGGGACAGGGAGAGTAAATGGCCCCTCAGTGAGTCTGGTGTGGGACAGGGAGAGTAAATGGCCCCTCAGTGAGTCTGGTGTGGGACAGGGAGAGTAAATGGCCCCTCAGTGAGTCTGGTGTGGGACAGGGAGAGTAAATGGCCCCTCAGTGAGTCTGGTGTGGGACAGGGAGAGTAAATGGCCCCTCAGTGAGTCTGGTGTGGGACAGGGAGAGTAAATGGCCCCTCAGTGAGTCTGGTGTGGGACAGGGAGAGTAAATGGCCCCTCAGTGAGTTTGGGACAGGGAGAGTAAATGGCCCCTCAGTGAGTCTGGTGTGGGACAGGGAGAGTAAATGGCCCCTCAGTGAGTCTGGTGTGGGACAGGGAGAGTAAATGGCCCCTCAGTGAGTCTGGTGTGGGACAGGGAGAGTAAATGGCCCCTCAGTGAGTCTGGTGTGGGACAGGGAGAGTAAATGGCCCCTCAGTGAGTCTGGTGTGGGACAGGGAGAGTAAATGGCCCCTCAGTGAGTTTGGGACAGGGAGAGTAAATGGCCCCTCAGTGAGTTTGGGACAGGGAGAGTAAATGGCCCCTCAGTGAGTTTGGTGTGGGACAGGAAGTGTAAACGGCCCCTCAGTGAGTCTGGTGTGGGACAGGGAGAGTAAATGGCCCCTCAGTGAGTCTGGTGTGGGACAGGGAGAGTAAATGGCCCCTCAGTGAGTCTGGTGTGGGACAGGGAGAGTAAATGGCCCCTCAGTGAGTTTGGGACAGGGAGAGTAAATGGCCCCTCAGTGAGTCTGGTGTGGGACAGGGAGAGTAAATGGCCCCTCAGTGAGTCTGGTGTGGGACAGGGAGAGTAAATGGCCCCTCAGTGAGTCTGGTGTGGGAAAGGGAGAGTAAATGGCCCCTCAGTGAGTTTGGGACAGGGAGAGTAAATGGCCCCTCAGTGAGTTTGGGACAGGGAGAGTAAATGGCCCCTCAGTGAGTTTGGGACAGGGAGAGTAAATGGCCCCTCAGTGAGTTTGGTGTGGGACAGGAAGTGTAAACGGCCCCTCAGTGAGTCTGGTGTGGGACAGGGAGAGTAAATGGCCCCTCAGTGAGTTTGGGACAGGGAGAGTAAACGGCCCCTCAGTTTGGCTCCAGTATGTGAGAGACGGGCAGCTTGTTCGAGCCCCACCACCACTGCGGGTGGAGCCAGGGGGTCGCTCAGGAGTGCTGGGGTGGGGGGGGGTGGGCTGCCGCTTTTACAACTTTTTGAAATGGTGTCTGTCTGTCCTCCCCCTTGTCCCAGACGAGCACGGATTTACCAGCCTGTTATTGGGGGGGGGGGTTAAGGACCCTGTGGGGGGGGGGGGGGGGTGAGGGGGTCTCTTGACTATGTTTTTTGTCTTATTGGAGTCTGTCAATGCCGAGACTATTCACTCGGACAGCGATGGCTGAATACAGCAGGGAGGAGGGGGGAGGAGGGGGGGAGACCGCGGCCCTCGCGGCTTTTGATTAAGGCGGGAAACCGAGAGGCCGAGAAACAGCGGGTCGCGCGCTCAGCCGCCAGACGCTATCTCCGCCGCAAGCTGCGAACCAAAAAAAGAGTGAAAAGAAAGAGCGAGAAAAGGACAGGGGAGCAAACAGGAGAGAACAGGCCCGTACCGCCATTCCGCTTATTCAGTGCGGTTCCCGCTAAACCGCGTGTCGCCGGCCCCGATTTCATTCTGTGAATAAAAATAAAAAATAAAAAAAGAGATAGAAATGGAGTAAAGAATAGAAATATACACCTGAATCGCACAAGAATCATTTAATATGGATTGAAAGCACGTGGGCATCAGGTGATGAGACGGGCGTTGGGGCAGACGGAGGGCATGCGCATCCAGATTTATTCCTCTTGCTGCTGTTTGATGAGCTCTGCCTCCACCTTTTAACCCTTTACTTTGTGAGGTCACAGATATGTGATTAGAATGCTCTTAACTGAACATTCTAATGCTGATGTCACAATCACTGCTGGTGACCGGAAGCAACAGAGTTCTAGAACACTGACTTCTACTTTTTGAAAAAAAAACATCCCAAAAAAGCAGACTCTTCAAAGGCTTAATTCCAATGTGCTTGACCACAAATGGGAAATAAATTTTACTCTTTACTCTTTTACCTTTTACCTAATTCAGCACAAATGCTGGATGTTTTACGAACCAGAACGTTCACTGAACGCTGGCAGGATGAGCTGACAATAAAGGCGGACAGGCTCGCAGTAATTCCGAGAGTTACATCAACATCGAGTCCAACAGCGATAGCATGCACCCGGTGGGCACTCCATCAGAGTCGATTTTGCTGTGAAAATGTCGCCGTGCTCAGGCGATGGCGCCACCTTCCCGGTAACAGCGAATTTGGCGCCAGTCGGCTTGGCGCAATTTGGCGTGCGGTGCAGGAGGAGCCGACTCTGCCCCGCGCAGGAAGCGGACAGATGTGTGGACGCCGCGCGCGCCGGAAGACAAAGCGGCGCAGCAGCGGACAGACGGACATCGCGGAGCCTCGCAGTCGCAACCCTCGTTAAGGCGTTGCCATGACGCCATTCTGTTGTATAATTAGGCTTCTCGGGCTCGGGTTGGGGGTAGGGGGGGGGGCATTTACGGGGGCGGTAAAAAAGACACATCTGCTGGTATCATGTCCGCTACGGATGTCCGCTGGATCCCTTGGAAGGCTCTTAAGGTGGAACTCGCACAAAACAAACCCAGCGGACAGAGTGGTTTCAGTTGGATGATTGTG
This sequence comes from Anguilla anguilla, assembly GCF_013347855.1. Taxonomy (NCBI): domain Eukaryota; kingdom Metazoa; phylum Chordata; class Actinopteri; order Anguilliformes; family Anguillidae; genus Anguilla; species Anguilla anguilla. The sequence goes on from NC_049208.1 coordinate 46,174,925, forward strand.
GACGCCTTAAAACAGGAGAGTCAAACTCCAGTCCTGGAGGGGCCATTATATGTTCAAGGTGTTTTTCCTTTAAATCACCAGACAAGGACCCGCAACTGTCCTTTCAGAGGGAAATTAGAAAGGATGTGGAATCAAAGCAGGTTCCATAACTAATGGCTCCAATTACTCAATTCAGTGCTGAACACACACTAAAAGAACTAACACTGACTAACAAGAGACTAGAGTTAGACCCCAGTACCTTAAAAGGTGCTTAGCTCAGTGAAAAAAAATGTAAAGGCACAGGAAGCAGCTGTTTGGGCGTACTGGTCTCTGACAAATCCGTATGGCTAGGACCCCGTTGGGGAGGAAACACATGCAAGACCTGACCCATCCCGTTAATACGCCTCCCGCCTTCTCCTCCCAGGAGAACCGGCCTTTCGTTCTGAGCTCCGACCAGACCAGAATTTCAAACGAGGGCCGCGGGGAGGAGAGTGGCGTGACGGCGCCACGGCCTTCGCCCTCGCCGCCGCCGCCGCTACGCGTGACCATCGCTCCGCCCGCGGACTGGCTCCCCTAACTGCGGCCTTCCGCGCGGAACAGAGGCAGAATTCTCCGCGGTCCCCGTGGAGTGGGAGGGAGAGGAATGGGAATGCCTTCTGCTCTGGAGCGTTAGAGAGTGGGGAAGTGCTTCCTCAGCGCCGGGACTCACAGAGAGGGACATTCTCCGAGCGGCGAGGGTGCGGGAGCCCACGACCATCATCGGACGAGGGGCGCGGATCCGAAACCTCCAAAAAAAACTGCATTCCTAATCCCCACCCCCCCCCCCCCACCCCTCGACGCATTCCATCAGTCACAATCGCGCCTTTGACCACCCTCCCCTCCCCCCCCCCCCCCCCCCCCCCCCTCGCTGGAATCTGACCCCGGCACGCGCCACCAGGGGCCCCGCGGCAGGGGCGGAGCACGGACGAACAATCGCGCGGATGCCCCTCCCCCCCCCCCCCGTCCCGCGACCCAAAAAATCCGCTTCGGTAAATATTTATCCGCCGCCCCACGGGGGCGGGACGGCGCGGTGGGTTTTTCGGGGCTGTTGTTTCCGAGAACAACGAGGGGAACTGTTTCCGAGCGCGCCTCTCCCGAGGAACGCCAACTCGGCATTCTCCAGCGCATATCAGGGATAGACTGCATGCCATGAAACATTCATTTAAAATATTCCTCTGCTCATTTATTAAACAGTCTTTTTTTTTTACTTTCGCTGTCTGAAAGCACCGATTGCATCTCTGGGGTACCCGTTATAGTCAGTGTGTCTCTGTGTGAGGGGCAGTGCGGGGGATCCACTGCTGCTCGGATGTCCTGGACCTCTCACGGTTATCCTCCACCCCCTACAGGCCGCACAGCGCTACTGCAGCAGGTGGGCCCACCGCAGGAGGAGTTCATCTCTCGCTGACGATACCTGGGAGCCGGTCGGCGCTCGCTGAGTGACCGGGGGGGGGGGGGGGGGGGGGGGGGGGGGGGGGGGGGGGGGGCGATAATTCGGTGACACAGCAGTGACTTCCGGAACCTAGGCGGGGCTGGAACTCCAGGCCCCCCCCCCCCCCCCCCCCCGGAGGTGCCCAGCTGGTCCAGAGGCGAAGAGAACAGGCGTGAGAACGGTACCGAGGCATCAGGTGCTGTTTAACACCCCGCCCCCCCACTTCTCTGCCTCCACCGCTGATCTTCAGAACTCTCGAGCAGCCGGACACTCGTTAAGCTGTCGGAGGCCTCCTCCTCACGGGTCACACGGGACCAATGGGGAGGGGGGGGGGGGAGGAGGGGTGGTGGGAGGGAAGCCGGATAGGAGACTCGGACCATTTTTCACTGAGCGGGACGTGTCCGGAGTTCTCAATATCTATGACTGCTGATTCAACAGTGCAGCAGTTCAGCATTCTGAGTGCCTTACTTTATATATTTATCACTTACAAAGGAGTGTGTGTGTGTGTGTGTGCGTGTACATATGGTACATTCTATATAACTTATATACACACACACACAAATAAGTATATGCATAAATAAATAAAGTGTATATATTTGCTCATGTGTATAATATATGGCACACGTGGCTTATAAACGATATGTCTCTCCTAAATTTTCAAATATTATGTAACAGTATTTGTAACACATCACACAGTGTATTGCTTCATACGCGAGTGGTATTCCCTTTAGCGCTAGCAGAGGCAGCGGTAGCGTTAGCGTTAGGGTAAATTAGCATGCAGCGGCTACGCGCCTCTGTTTTTAGGCCTCAGATCCACCGCCACAGCGGCCTGCAGCCGGCTGGCTTACGCATGAGCTATAAACGGCCCAAAGCCGCTAACCGCGCTAGCGCTACCAGCATTAGCAATAGCAGCAGAAGCAAAAAAACAACAACAACAAAAAAAAAAAAAACATCTTTTTGACTGTGCTGGAGGCGCGTTAAAAACAGCACCGCTCTTTGCAGCCTTCCGCAACATCGAGTTTTGGCTTCACGCCGGTTTTTTTTCTCCCGTCTTGCTGCCGTGGCTGTTTATTGCCCACGCCCACCGCGGTCCCACGGTGACACGTTTTAATGGCGTGAGAACAGACGGCGCCTGCACAACGCCGATGTCCTCGGAGAGAAGGGGAGAGGAGAGGCGTACTCGATGGCATACGGTCCTTAGCCCTTTGAAGAGTAGGCTTTTTTGGACTGTTTTTTTTGTTTGTTTTTCAAACAGCTAAACCAGTGTTCTAGAGCTCCGCTGCTTTCAGGCCCCACTATCGATTGCTACATCAGCATTAGAATGTTCAGTTAAGAACATTCTAATCACATATTTGTGACCTCACACCTTAAAGAGTGAAGGGCAAATGCAGGTGAGTAAGTAACAGCCATGGCCCCCCAATGTAGAGTTTCATTTCGCGGTCAGGCAAGAAGAACATGACTCATTCATTTCCAGATTCCCTCCCTGTGGCCACCATCAAAGGTCAGAAGACATTCCTCGCTGAAGATTTTTACTCTATTTGCCCTGGTTTAATCAGGTAGAGTAGACCTCGAGGGAGTCACATTCTCAGTCTTAAACCACAGTTTCCTGTGTGGCTTCTCCACTTCCACAAAAGGTGTTTTAGCCGAAGAGGAGCGGTTTGGCACACGTTCCTGCATCGGAAGGCTTCGGAAAACTGCAGTTTCTGGTGCTTTTCAGTCCTCTGCACTAGCGAGCGATTAATCTAAGTCACCGGCTGGGCGGACCTGCACACCTCATTTTCCAGGCTTAAACTGACTGCCGATCGGGCGGAATCCACAAAAACCTGGCTCTTCACACCCTGCTTTTGAACCTCCGCTGTAGGTCCTTGGCCACCGTCCCGGAGAGAGCGCCCCCCTAGTGACTGAACCCCTCGAAGTAGGGCGCGTTAAGCACAGTTTTCAGACGTCAGCCCAAGGTGACCTTAACCCCGCCCCCCGCCCCACCCCCTGCCGAGGCCGGGACACGCCCACACCCCTCAGGATCGCCCAGCGTTTGAACCTCTCTAACGGTCCGCCATCCTCCCGCCGTGGATGAAGATAAATCAGCCCGCGAACAGGGCATAAATATTCATAAGGTTCATGCCCAGGTGAGGTGGTGCAATTGCAGAGGTGGGGGGTGCGGGGCGTGTGAGGGGTTTGGGGGTGGGGGGGGGGTGACTCAGGACAGGATGTAGTTTAGGAGTCTGGCACTGAGCTGTGATGCACTTGGGTGCGGTAACCAGGCAACAACAGGCTTGCAAAAAGGCTGTCACTTGCGCACGCATGCACACACACGCACGCACACACAAACGCATACACACGCGCGCACGCACACCTGCACACACGCACGTGCAAACGCACACACAAATACAAACTAATTTCCTTGAAACGTAGTCGTTAATATCTTCAAAATATCATTTATTTCCCCTTCATCGTGAGTTTTGGTGACCTAAAAAAATTAAAGCATATGCACAGAGAATAAACAAATAGGACAGATGATGCATGATTATGAAAATGCCCCTCTGAAAATACTGGCCTTGCCCGGGTGTCTTCCTGCCGTCAGTCTGTCCTGGGAGGTCTTCAGCACCGCGAACAGCGGCCTCCTCACCTGCAGACACACTCAGCTGAGTACCATCTGGTGATTCCCAGGGCGTTTCTCCTTTATGAAGGCGCAGGTGGACCAAGGGCTTATGCGCTGAATTTGGGTTGACCCCCCTAGTCCCCCAGGCCTGTCCGCGGCCCCACCTATGCCCCCTTGCTACACCCCCTCTGCCTCCATTTACCATGCACCCCCCCCCCCCCCTGCGTGACGGCCCTGCTGGGGTCTGTTTTTGGCGGAGTGTGTTGTTCTCGTTCTGGGAGTCGGGCTCTTCTTTGGAGCCTGAAAGGTTAACAGTACGCCGCCCAGTTCTGACCCCACCTGCACTCACTGCTTTTATCTGCTCAGAACAGAGCGCACACCTGGCACTCAGCCACAGTGTGTGGGTGTGTGTGTGCGTCTGTGAGTGTGTGTGTGTGTGAGTGTGTGCATGAGTGTGTGTGTGTGTGCGTCTGTGAGTGTGTGTGAGTGTGTGTGTGTGTTTGAGTGTGTGTGCATCAGTGTGTGTGTATGTGCTGTGTGTGTGTGTGCGTTTATGTACTGTATGTATGCCTGTGTGTGTGTGTGTGTGTGTGAGTGAATGTGTGTGTTTATGTACTCTATGTATGCCTGTGTGTGTGTGTGTATGTGCTATGTGTGTGTGTTGATGTACTGTATGTATGCCTGTGTGTGTGTGTTAGTGTATGTGTGTGTTTATGTACTCTATGTATGCCTGTGTGTGTTTGTGTGTGAGTGTATGTGTGTGTTTATGTACTCTATGTATGCCTGTGTGTGTGTGTGTGAGTGTGTATGTGTGAGTGTATGTGTGTGTTTATGTACTCTATGTATGCCTGTGTGTGTGTGTTAGTGTATGTGTGTGTTTATGTACTCTATGTATGCCTGTGTGTGTGTGTGTGAGTGTGTGTGTGTGTGAGTGTATGTGTGTGTTTATGTACTCTATGTATGCCTGTGTGTGTGTGTGTGAGTGTATGTGTGTGTTTATGTACTCTATGTATGCCTGTGTGTGTGAGTGTGTGTGTGTGTGTGAATGTATGCCTGTGTGTGTGAGTGTGTGTGTGTGTATGAGCCCATGTGTGGTCTGTGCTTCTGTGCTACAGAGACACTGAGTCCTCAGAAATGCACTGATGGCTGATATTCATCACTGAGCCCCTGGCTGCAGACCCTTCACTGAGACGCCAGCCACCCGCTGGCCTAATCCGTCCAGCGCTCGAGGCCCTGGGGGCGAGGAGTATCTCTGCACCGCACTCCCGCCTCGCGCCGTCCTGGCCCGCATCCTCTATTCATTACCCACAGGGGGCGCCCCAGAAGAGGCGACAATGAATGCATCGCAATGTGGGCCCTGCCGATTTCGCACTTCGCCCGGGTCTGACTGCATCCCCGGAGTTCATAAGCAGATGAATATATGTTTATGGAAAAGTTCTTCGGTGATTTTGCATCCATTGTCATTCAGAGTTATTGCTGCCATTGCTATTCAAGGTTTTATTGCTATTCATAATAAAAGGTCAGTTATGGAATATTTTCTTCAGGGGGAGTGACCGTCAGAGAGGACACGGTGGGGTAGCGCTTTTTAGCCATAAATCTGGGGTCTCGAATTCCAGTCCTGGAGGGCCGCAGGGTCCGCTGGTTTTTGGGGGCATGTCAGCACTTCAGCACAGCAATATGGGGTGCCTCTATCAGAGTTCCTCTAAAAGTTAGGCGTTCACTTAACAACTAACATCATTTGCATAATGACATAATTTACATAAGAATTTGCATAAAATAAACAGGAAATTTCGAATGCCGCAGGAGCGCTGCAGTGTTGATGAGGAAGTAAAGCGCCGTTAGGCCCCGCCCCCTGGCCAAACCCACGGGTGACCTCGCTCTGAACTGTGGTTCTAAATTTCTCCGCGGTCGAATTAGAGGGATCGGGAAAGCCGCCGCTCTGTATCCAGATCCCGAATAATTCCACTCAAACGAGCCTTACGAGAGACAGCGGGATTACCATGGAGACGTGCCTTTAGCCAATCCCTGCACAGTCCTCCAGGCACATGCAGACTGTCCTCTCCCCAAATTTTTGGTCGTTGTTTGACAGTGAATTTTTCTGACAGGAGTGCAGGACGCTTAACGCTCTTTGGAAATCGATATCCACCGGTTGAGTAGTTTCACCGTTATCCAGTTGTTGGTAAATCTTCATTGTGTTATTAGTCTGAATATTTTTCACCTCTTGTCTCAAAAAATGATGGATAAAGTTTGCACCTTTGTCTTTACCTTGGAATTTGAAACCAGGAGCATCAGTACGTTATGAACAACTGAGTAGAGAAATATAGAAGATTCGTGTACTAGTATATAAAAATGCATAGTCAAAAGGCAAAGTCATAATTCGCCTTGAATTTTGGGCATTTTGCACTTGATAATGAATCCATATTTTTATCGATCTTTAGCGAGTATCCCTATATTGCCCAATCCCACAACTAGATAGATCAACAGACAGATGGATGGACAGATAAAAATAATGATAACGGACAGAAAATATTTAGTAGAATCGGCCCTTGGGGTACTAAAAATTGCAATCTGTGATGGCCAGCACGATTTGAACTGAGGAGCTTGGAGACAGCTGAATTATCCCGCCTCTCAGGCCACCCAAGTCCACTTGCGCGCGGCCTTCCCCGAGGATTGCGGTTTGTAATGAAGAGATTGATAATTGTCGTTCTCCTTCCAGGTATTATCGTGTTCTTGTCTTTTATTCAATACCACCTTCCAGCCAATTCAGCAATGCCAAGAGAGGCATCAAATTAATGAACAAAATACTCCAAGTCAGGTCGTATTTTATTTGGTAACATTTTAGATAACGGTGAAAATTGTTAATGCTTTATTAATAATGAACGCCCGTATTACAGTTCCCTTGCTTATTTTTAACATCAATAAACACAGGTTAATACGAGATTTTGGAGGAGAACAAGGTTATATCCTCAACACAGCAGAGCAGAATGGGGTTTGTAGTTCTCCTAAAAGGTTAAATAAAGATCTACACAACTCAACTTCTATGTAAATTTACTCAATTTACTTAAGAAGATTAATTGAAATTCAATTAATTAATTGAAAAATCCTAATGGAATATCATGGGCCTTTTTCCCAGTTAAAACTATTTCAATTTCAGCCTACTAAATTGACTGATTTGAAGTGGAACTGACCGCCCCCCCCCCCCCTCCCCCCCCAGTCAGGCCAATCATGAGCGGGCGATGACATTGGCTCTGGGGTGCTAGCCATTTCCAACCGACGGCGGCCATGTTTCAATCCCGGTGATCCTCTTAAACTCAGCCCTAAGCCTGCACAAGACCCTGTTCCAGAACGGATGCCATGCGGGATAAATTAGAAATGGTTCAGCACCCTCTGTAACTACATTACATTTGATTTATCTTTATTATGACGAGGTGCGCAATGACAACTAATGTGATTTACGTACACTGTGGCGCTATATTACACGTACAAGTTAGATTTGCTGATGTGTTTAACATTCCTGTTCATTAATTCAGCTGCTGGTTTTTTTTTTGTGTGTGTTTTTTTTTTCATGATAATATTTTACGGAGGGGTCTGAATGTTCAGGTTGCCAGAGCGTTAATCACGCTCGGGTACAGGCCTGCGTCATCCACCACATTTCACCGAGGTAGATTAATTAATGGCGACCATCTGCGAATTTCAACCCACGTTTCCATTTTTCCTGGATTTCGACGGGGCGAGGGCAACCGATGGAACACGGGCAAGATTTTAAAGCTGCAGAATCGTGAATTATGAAAAATTATATATATACGTATTTTTATATATATATATATATATATATATATATATAACATTCATTACACACACTGGCATCACGGTATAAATCCATTCTTGGCTGTTTGATGGATATTTCATTACAAAAGCAATTAAAATGAAAAATCAGGGCGGCATGATGGTGCTGAGGGTAGCGCTCTCGTCTCACCGCAGGAAGGTCCTGGGTTCGAATCCCTTTCTGTGCGGAGTTTGCATGTTCTCCCTGTGTCCGCGTGGGTTTCCTCCAGGAGCCCAAAGACATGCAGGTAGGCTGACTGGAGACCCTAAATTGCCCACAGGTACGAGTGTGTGAGTGAATGGTGTGTGTGCCCTGTGATAGATTGGCAGCCCGCCCAGGGAGTATTCCTGCGTCTCTCCCAATGCATGCTGGGATAGGCTCCAGCACCCCCCGCGACCCTGCTCATGGTAAGCAGGTATAGATAATGGATGGATCTTTACCTGACATTGAAGTTCATTTTCGTGATGGTTTCAGAGATGGTATGATGCTTGTGGCTAACACCAGGCTAACCATCTAGTGACACAGTATTTCAGGCAGTCTGATAGCCATTAAATCCTCAGAGTTTGTCAGTAATTTTAGCCATGGGACAGGTCAAGTGAGATTACTATGGCGTCAAACTCACTAGTACCTACCCTTTACCTTCTGTTTCTGTTACAGAAACAGGCTATTATATAATATTCTGAAATAAAATAGATTATCAAAACCATAAATATTATTTCAGCACTTCATAATGTATTGGCAAATATAAAACCTTTCAGATATTGCAGTATATTGCACTGAATTATACTTCTCATTACGCCTGCTCCAAAAAAATAGAACAATATTCACCAAATATAACAGTGTATTACATTTCTACAAGGACTACAGTCACTTTTAAGGTAATTTTTGTGTTGATGTGGTTCAGCTGTGAACGCCAGTATTTGGCTCTGTGCAGACAAATCAAGTTCTTCCATACCATTCTTGACAAAACCATTTTTATATGGTCTTCGCTGTGTGCCCGGGGGCATTGTCATGCTGAAACTGGAAAGGGCCTTCCCTGTTAGGGAAGCACGGAATCGTCTAGAATGTTACTGTATGCTGTAGCACTGAGAT
>NC_049208.1:46188888-46253888 GCF_013347855.1 Anguilla anguilla
AGCTCTTATTGGACGCCCCCGTCACACGGCTCAGAGATGAATGGCACTGTTTTCGCTCCTTCTGTATAACAATCCTCGGGCCTGTAGCCAGGAGCCGGATAAACAACTTTAAAAAAAAACCCAAACCTTGTGGATTGCCACAAATTCGCAAGACCTCTTCTCGTATCCGTTTTCTCGAAGAGTGCCGTGTGTTGTTTTCTGACAGCTGTTCTAGGGAGGCATTTAAACACAAACACAGATGCGTTTGTGTTTAAAGGAGTCAGCGTACAGTCGCCGAATACCCAGAAACCGCCAGAGACCCGACGGCCCAAACTGGAGGCTGGCCGAGGGGGTCAAGGGCCCGGAACGTTCCGTGACTCCATTTCGTAAGCGCATCCAAGCTCCCCGCTTCCTGTTTGGGCTTTCCTCCTGTCTCCACGCAAACATCAGGGATTAGCGGTCCCCGGGCCGTTGGCGTCGGCCAGGCTGTTTGCCCCAGACCCCGAGACGGCTGTCGGAGGCGGAACCTCAGCACGGCGAACGCGCGGGACGAAGGGTCTGCAGCGGCAGGAACGCACGCCCGCGCCCAGCCGCCGCGCTCGAGCCGTCTGAGCCGTCGGCTAACACTGAGATATCACACGCCCGCCGTGGGATTGCTCTTTGTTTGCGGGTGCCTTTGCAGCCAAAGATCAGGCCCAGGGCATTTAAAATGAAAGAATCAAAACGAATGCGATGGCTAATTGCCCCAGAAACCTTTTAGCTGTACCCAGTCCTACCGGTTAGTGCCGTGGGGGGGTGGGGGGGTGGGGCATGTGGGCCAGACAGGCAAGGAGTGTATGTGCTGTTCAACTGAAATTAGAGAGACAGGTGTACACTGCCTCTTAGCTGTGCATGCTGTACATGAATGCATATGTTTTTCAGTATATGTATTGTAGTCCCCAGGGATTGAGCCCACAACCTTCACATAGTTAATCCAATGCTCTGCCAACAGGACTACAGGACTGCTCTTTCCTAACTCCATCTCTCCTTTCCCCTCCCGATCCATCACTCCCTCCTCTTCCTCTCTCTTCCTCCCTCTTTTCCAAGCTTTTTCTCTCCTTCTTCCCCCGTTAGTTCAATGGTCCAGCAGCTGAGCCACAGGACAGCTTAATGTGTCCAGTATGAGCAGCGTGAGTCCACCAGCATCTAGAGGTTTGCAGGAGAACAACTAAGAACTCGATCGATAGAAACACTCCCTGACAGAGGTGGAAAACTCTCAGGCACGTCGTTCCACAACATCCCATAAATGCTCGACCGCACTCAGGTCAGGTAAATATACGATACCTACGCAGTAATACGTTTGGCTCCAATTCAAGTCGGTCCGAAGAGGATGAAGTGTTTTTGCTCAAAGTCAAATTTACTCTATCTATCGGAGTTGATTTGACATTTAACATTTATCATTGCTTAACATTTAACATTTATCATTGCTTAGCAGCACTGCGACAAAATGAGGCGCCCTTTGTTGGCTTATAAGGAGCCTGTACTGGTCTTAGTGCTGGGTGGGGGGCACTAGCATTCCGTGTGTGTGTGGGGCATTCGTTTCCACCGGTTACCCTGGCTCAAATAGGTAATTAGCTGTGAGCACAAAATCCTGTGACTTAATTTAGCAGTGTGTCAAATCAAATCAAATCAAATCAATTGTATTTGTATAATGCTTTTATTTGTATGGCAAACTGTGACAAGGACATGAGTAGGACTGGGGGTGCGGGGGTGCGGGGGTGCGGGGGGGGGGGGGGGGGGGGGGGTTGAGCAAAATGGAATGACTAGGAGCAGAAGCTGGCATGAAATCTGGTGAAGGACACCACGCCTCCTTGCCCCACCACACATTACCATGCACTCCCCATCCCCCCCCACCCCGCCCCTGCCGTTGCAGCATAAAAACGCAGCACGGACAGCGCATCCTTCCAGGCCGGATTAATATTCAGCAGCGGGTCCAGCCGAGCGGGGAGGAGAAACATCCAGAAAAGGCACCAGGTATGGGGGAGGGGGTGGAAGGGTGGGTAGTGGGTCTGTAAACAGGCAGATGATGGACAGAGCAAACAAGCAAAAGAGAGGGGGAGGGGGAGGGAAACACCCTGGAGCTCCTCATTACTCCCTACCCTGTTTCTGTGGGGGTCGCCCTGTCAGCTTCTCACCGGAGAAATCCTGCCCCGCTGTTTCTGCAGCTAAATAAAGAATAACTCCCCAAGCATGAATCTCCGACTACTGGATTTACTGTCAAAAAATGTATTGAAATAACATAACAAAGTGACTGATTCAATGCACCGTAGTACAATATCGCATTCAAGCCTTCAAGTGATTGTTCTTAATTTATGAATAAATTTTACAATTGTTAGAATAAAGTATAACAGCTAAAGGAACAGGAGACTTCATTGGCTCATACTGCTTTTCCCATTGAGCATTTTTTCTGAGAAAAACATGAAATGACCAGTGAGTTAAAAGTCAGGATCTGGCCTCTACAGAGCCCATAAATTAGGCAGTGGGTAGAAGCTGTGATGACTGCCTTTAGGCCACAGCTACCACCCCGCTTGTGTTCTCCTGTGAGTGGAGCCAGTACTGTCCATGGTGCTGCAGTTCTCCTGTGAGCAGAGCCAGTACTGTCCATGGTGCTGCAGTTTTCCTGTGAGCAGAGCTGGAGCTGTCCATGGTGCTGCAGCTCTCCTGTGAGCAGAGCTGGAGCTGTCCATGGTTCTGCAGTTCTCCTGTGAGCGGAGCCGGAGCTGTCCATGGTGCTGCAGTTCTCCTGTGAGCAGAGCCAGTACTGTCCATGGTGCTGCAGTTCTCCTGTGAGCAGAGCCAGTACTGTCCATGGTGCTGCAGTTCTCCTGTGAGCAGAGCCAGTACTGTCCATGGTGCTGCAGTTCTCCTGTGAGCGGAGCCGGAGCTGTCCATGGTGCTGCAGCTCCCTGTGAGCAGAGCTGGAGCTGTCCATGGTTCTGCAGCTCTCCTGTGAGCAGAGCTGGAGCTGTCCATGGTGCTGCAGTTCTCCTGTGAGCAGAGCCAGTACTGTCCATGGTGCTGCAGTTCTCCTGTGAGCAGAGCCAGTACTGTCCATGGTGCTGCAGTTCTCCTGTGAGCAGAGCTGGAGCTGTCCATGGTGCTGCAGCTCTCCTGTGAGCAGAGCTGGAGCTATCCATGGTGCTGCAGTTCTCCTGTGAGTGGGGCTGGAGCTGTCCATGGTGCTGCAGTTCTACTGTGAGTGGAGCTGAACGGGTAGAATTAGCAAAGCAGAATCAGGCCTGGTTTTTGCCAAATTTTCCTTGTGCTACTCCACAAAGCATCTTCGCAACACTTATCTATAAAAAGCGCGGTACATATAAAATTGAAAATCAAAAATGGAACGTAAAGCGTCTCAGGATTCTGGAGTGCAGCAGAACGTGAAATTCCATGCCCAAGTGTCCCTTTTTTCAGAGATCCTGTTTCTTCTGCTTATTTCCCCCAGTTTGGAAAGGCGGATCTCGCTGGACAGTAGTTCGCTGCAGCGGGCGTTCCCCCGAAGCGTGACGCGTCAGCCGCTGATCGCACCCCAGCCCACGTCACACGTGAGCTGGAGGAACACATTTCACCTGCGGCTCTCAAAGATCGTAGAAGAACACGGAGCAAGTCACTGCGACGCCACCCGTTGACTCTTCACAGGCTTGGTGAAAACCGTTTTGAAGCCCGGGAAATTCAGTTTGTGGGCACCGCCATGTTGTACAAGATGGAGCCAGAGACTGTGCTGTAGGGAGAAGGGGGACCCTTATATGGGCATGAAGTCCTGCTGTCCATTAAGCGCGTGAGATACAGTGACTTGGCAGTGACGTAAGCTGTCCCTGATTCGTCCACAAAATATTACAATCTTGTCCAAATAACACAATAACTTAACAAATCAACACATGAAGAGACATTTGACAAAGAAAAAAACATTTACGTACACCTGCATTTTCTTGTGTAAAAACATTATTGATGTATTTCGACCGTATTGTTACCATTGACTGGGGTGTCTGAAAGACCTGTACTGGAGTGAACCGCAGTGGCGCTAGTGAGCAGCATCTCTCAGCAAGACCAGGAAGTGAGCTTTAAAAACGCAGTCCAGTTTTGGCTACTTGGTGGATCTGCAGGCAGACCGCAGGTGCACAATTGACCAGCAGGGGCAGATAGAGTACAAAGAACCATTGGCACTGAAACCCTGACAAGGTCCAGATTTGACACTGGACCATTGGGCCCATCCATACACTGGAAGAGTACTGTACCTTAACAGGGTGAGCCACCCAGCAGCTCAGCCATTTTTATTCTACATCAATTCCTTCTTCTGCTCCCGTTGTTTTTAGTCTGATATGTATGTGATTTATCGTCACACTGCTCAGAAACAATGCACAGATAGGCTGCTTTTTTTTTTTGGATGCAAACCCACCTCCCTCTCTAAGCACTGTGCCAAAACTGCCACTCATCGAAGAGTTGGAGCATGTCTATATCCGTCTCCGCACTCAAATTAAAGGGAATGATTTAACAGTGAGATGACGGGGGGTTTAAAAAAAAGAGAAAGAGAGCGCAGAGAGGAGAGAGACGAGAGAAGGAGAAAGAGATGGACCTGGGGGGAAGAGAGAGGAGAGAGTGAGAGAGAGCAAAGAAAAGAGAGATAGGGCGAGAGTCAAGGAGAGGGAAGAGTCAAGGGGGTTCAAGCCCAGGACCCTCAGTAGTTTTAATGAGAAGCAGAACTAACAGGTCTCCAGCCTCACATCTGATGGACCCTGGCCTTTGGAAGATAAGAAAAAAAAAAGTTAAATACACATGTGCTCGTCTGATTCACAGGCTGGAGGGTTTTTCCCTCCTTCCGTCCTCGCGTCCTTGAATCACCCCTCCGTCCCTAATATATCGCTTCCTCCTCTACACACAGCTCATTTCCTCTCTCCTTTTTGAGTCTTCTTTTTACCCCACTCCTCATTGCTCTCTCCCTCTCTCTCTCTCTCTGGACTCTCTGGTGGCTGCACCACCCCATCCAGCTCCGTTTCATCTCTCTCCCCCTCTCTTTTCATCACTAATTCATTCCACCTTTGATTTTACATCCCCTTTCTTCTTCTTCTTCTTCTTCTCCCCTTCATCTTCCCATCACTCCATCTCTCTCTCTCTCCTGCTTCTTTGCTCGCCTACTCAGCAAGAAGGGAAGGTGGAGTATTCTAAAAATACACGCCACTTTACAGGGAGAGAGAGAGGGCGGAAGGGTGGGGAGAGAGAGAGCAGGAGAGAGAGAGGGAGAGAGGGAGAAAGGGTGGGGGGAGAGAGGGAAAGAGAGAGAGAGACGGATTGCTGCACGCTTTTCCGGGCGTAGGAAAACGGATATAGATTCTGAAGTACTCCGTTCATCTTCATCTCCGCTCGTCTTTAATTAGCTCTTTGTGTGAGAGAAGCAACCCTCCCTGCAGCACCTTCCGACTCCTCTCTCTTTTTACATACAACACTTCTCTCTCTCTCTCTCTCTCTCTCTCGCTCTCACTCTCACTCTCTCTCTCTTTAAATGTAGTATTTCCTTTTTGTTGATCAGCCATCTCAATATGAACGTTTGTTTATTTCTATGATTTCTATGCTTTGACAGCCTGATACACACAGGCGCACCGTTGTTGTCAAACCCCAAAGAGCCATTTCGTGTTGTACAGCACCCCGACATTCCAACATTTTTGTGCTGCAGCTGTTTTGCACCCCAACCATATGTAGCTAAAGTAACACAACATGAGTTTTGAAGTTTTGCCCCCCCGCCCCCACAAAAGAGAATGCAGAGAGGGCTAACCCTAACCCACACTAATTTCGGTTAACCCCCACCAACATCATAACCACACATCATTCCTGGGATCGTTCAGAGTGTAATACACAGAAAATCTGGATAAAGGCTACGTATAAAGAATTATCTGCCCCGAATATGAATTATTTTAACTGCAAAACAGAACTAAAGCATGCTGCATTTTTAGAATATACGCCACAATATATAGCCTGTTTAAGTTTCATATATACAATGCATAATGCATTAGGTCATGCATATTGCACATATTTCTATTCCTGATTTAGAGATTTTCGTACTTTTAACCCTTTCATGTTTTTAACCATTGTCGTGTCGATCATGGGTTTTGGAACCTAGTTCTGTAGTCTGGTTTCCCTCTTCACCTGTCCAGCTTGTCTGCTCTCTCAAGCTGTGAATCATAAAGTAAATAATAATCATTTTACACACACACATATATATATATATATATATATATATAGAGAGAGAGAGAGAGAGAGAGAGGGGGAGAGATAAAATGTCACACAAAAGATTAATTTGATTTTGAAAATGGCACCTGGTTCCACAGCAGAAGCTGAAGCGATATCTGGCACCGCGCACCCTCCCAGCGAGCAGGGCCAGCCCGCTGAATATTTCAGAGGGCAGATCTGTATTCAGGCCACGCGCGGGTTCGACCATGACCCCGCAGGTCCACCGGAACCCGTGCCATTAAAGTCCTTCACAGCTCGCCGCTGCCGGGTTTTACATTTTCCTGTCGGCGGCGAGTCGGGGCCGCGTTGCGCGCGAGCGCCCCGAATCCGTTTCCGCGGTAACGGGGGCGGATGAAAGGCGCGCGCGTAGAACGCGGCGCGATCGGCCCGGGACGCTGCAGAGGGGAACGGGGACGGGATTCGGGTTGCCGCGGCGGCGGGTTTCTATGGCGATAGGAGGCAGGTGCTGTCGCGCTGTAACCGTATTGTGTCCCCCTCGACGAGAGCTCGCTTTCCCTGACAGGTCCGATCGAAAGGGCCAATGGCTCCCTTACCGCTAAATCGTCCGGGAGAGGGACCCCTGAGCTGAAAGGGAGACCCGGTGCATGCGCGCGTCCAGCGCCCGCTGCCCGAAACAAGCTTTTGGAAGCCAGCCAATCCGAGTAAACGGGCAAAAAACTGGGATTTCGGATTCTATAACCCGCGCGCGGGCAGTCCCCGTGCCCGATCGAGTAGAGTACGGCAGGCGTACAGAAAATCACGTCTGCCTCACAAAGAACTTATATAGGAATATAACACAGTAAAATGGTGGAAAATCTATTCCAGAGAATAAAAAACTATTTTAGAAATATATTATTTTCTCTTTTATGTGTGCAATGTTCTACATTTATTGCAGAATACATTACAGAATGAAATGTCAAATTATCATGTATTATATGAATTGAAATACACCGAATAGATTTGCGCACGCGCACACACACGTACACACACACACACACAATAATACAACCAATGATCAATGACCAATCATCGGTCTTGTTATTGATTTTGTGCATTGCGCATTCTAAAGGTCGTAGTAAATCAGGCCCTAAGCTGGATTCGACAGTTCCCACTGAAACCCAATTCTGTCTGCTGCCGCAACGTGAAAGAAACAGAGAAAGCTGCCAGAATTCGTCTTAACTGTCAGCAAGAGGCTTCAAAATTCTATTTCATTTATTTCCACCCTCTCGAAGAAGCTGCTGGTGGTGACCCATGGTCACGACGCAAGGCTAATCCCGCTAACGCTAATCAACCCTAATCAGGCTGGCAGCGATGAGATCAACAGGTTCAGCATGGCGGTTATCACACAAAGGGAGGTTCAGCATGGCGGTCATCACACAAAGGGAGGTTCAGCATGGTGGTTATCACACAAAGGGAGGTTCAGCATGGTGGTCATCACACAAAGGGAGGTTCAGCATGGTGGTCATCACACAAAGGGAGGTTCAGCATGGTGGTCATCACACAAAGGGAGGTTCAGCATGGTGGTCATCACACAAAGGGAGGTTCAGCATGGTGGTCATCACACAAAGGGAGGTTCAGCATGGTGGTTATCACACAAAGGGAGGTTCAGCATGGTGGTCATCACACAAAGGGAGGTTCAGCATGGTGGTTATCACACAAAGGGAGGTTCAGCATGGTGGTCATCACACAAAGGGAGGTTCAGCATGGTGGTCATCACACAAAGGGAGGTTCAGCATGGTGGTTATCACACAAAGGGAGGTTCAGCATGGTGGTCATCACACAAAGGGAGGTTCAGCATGGTGGTCATCACACAAAGGGAGGTTCAGCATGGTGGTCATCACACAAAGGGAGGTTCAGCATGGTGGTCATCACACAAAGGGAGGTTCAGCATGGTGGTTATCACACAAAGGGAGGTTCAGCATGGTGGTCATCACACAAAGGGAGGTTCAGCATGGTGGTCATCACACAAAGGGAGGTTCAGCATGGTGGTTATCACACAAAGGGAGGTTCAGCATGGTGGTTATCACACAAAGGGAGGTTCAGCATGGTGGTTATCACACAAAGGGAGGTTCAGCATGGTGGTCATCACACAAAGGGAGGTTCAGCATGGTGGTCATCACACAAAGGGAGGTTCAGCATGGTGGTCATCACACAAAGGGAGGTTCAGCATGGTGGTTATCACACAAAGGGAGGTTCAGCATGGTGGTCATCACACAAAGGGAGGTTCAGCATGGTGGTTATCACACAAAGGGAGGTTCAGCATGGCGGTCATCACACAAAGGGAGGTTCAGCATGGTGGTTATCACACAAAGGGAGGTTCAGCATGGTGGTTATCACACAAAGGGAGGTTCAGCATGGTGGTTATCACACAAAGGGAGGTTCAGCATGGTGGTTATCACACAAAGGGAGGTTCAGCATGGCGGTCATCACACAAAGGGAGGTTCAGCATGGTGGTCATCACACAAAGGGAGGTTCAGCATGGTGGTTATCACACAAAGGGAGGTTCACGTGAAGCAGATGTTCTCACCCAGCAACAACTGCTCTGTGAAAGCTATATTTTCACATTTACTGAGCCATCAGAAGTTCGGCACCTCTTCTGCAACCCGTCAGTCACAGAGCTAGTTCTGCAGCCGCTGCACCTCACGGCTGCACTAGACGCTACGCTGAGCTCCACTACACTGACCCCCAGTCAGATTCCCCCACAGTAAAACACTGACCCCCAGTCAGATTCCCCCACAGTAAAACACTGACCCCCAGTCAGATTCCCCCACAGTAAGACACTGACCCCCAGTCAGATTCCCCCACAGTAAAACACTGACCCCCAGGCAGGTTCCCCCACAGCAAAACACTGACCCCCAGTCAGGTTCCCCCACAGCAAAACACTGACCCCCAGTCAGGTTCCCCCACAGCAAAACACTGACCCCCAGTTAGATTCCCCCACAGTAAGACACTGACCCCCAGTCAGGTTCCCCCACAGCAAAACACTGACCCCCAGTCAGGTTCCCCCACAGCAAAACACTGACCCCCAGTCAGATTCCCCCACAGTAGAACACTGACCCCCAGTCAGATTCCCCCACAGTAGAACACTGACCCCCAGTCAGATTTACCACAGTAAGACACTGACCCCCAGTCAGATTCCCCCACAGTAAGACACTGACCCCCAGTCAGATTCCCCCACAGTAAAACACTGACCCCCAGTCAGATTCCCCCACAGCAAAACACTGACCCCCAGTCAGATTCCCCCACAGTAAAACACTGACCCCCAGTCAGGTTTCCCCCACAGCAAAACACTGACCCCCAGTCAGATTCCCCCACAGTAAGACACTGACCCCCAGTCAGATTTCACCACAGTAAAACAGTCTGACCATGTACTATACAGTGCAGTATATCAGCGAAAAAGGAACACAAGCTCTCTCTCTCTCTCTCTCTCTCTCTCTCTCTCAATGCTTGCAAACTGCCCCCCCCGCCCCAAAAAAAAGAGATAAGGGCTTCTAAAAAAAATACATATAATGAAGGGAAAAGCAAAATTGTTTGTTTGTTTTGAATATCACGCCACAGCGTCAATTTAATAATATTGTAAACGCGAAGACCACTCAAATAATCTGGAACCAGGCCATGTTTTTCAATTGAATGAAATGCAATTTTCCCCATAAACCAAATTCCAGGAGCTGGCCTGTGGTTTCCATGACTTTTTCAGGAAATCTAAATGTAATACCCCAATAACGCCCCCCCCCCCCCGTCCCCCCCCCCCCCCCCCCCCTTCCCCCAGGTCTCTAAATCAATTAGCCCCTCACTGGAACACAGAAAGACATCTTCAGAGAAAAACGTGTGCGGAGGACAGGAGACGGCGTCGCGCTTGGCTGCCACACAGATGCACACCTCGGGAAACGATGGCCTTCCGCAGGTCAGAACACTGCACACAGATTTCTGAAGGACGGTGGGCGGAGTTTTCATCGGTGCGATTCTGGAATGTTCTGTGTGGAGTCTGAATTTTCTCCCCGTGTCCGTGTGGGTTTCTTCCAGGAACTCCGTTTTCCTCCCGCAGTCCAAAGACATGCAGGTAGGCTAATTGGAGACTCTAGACTGCCCATAGGTATGAGTGTGTGAGTGAGTGAATGGTGTGTGTGCCCTGCGATGGATTGGCAGCCTGTCCTGGGTGCCTCTTGCACATCGCATGTTGGGCACCCCCCACAACTTTGCCCAGGATAAGTGGGCATAGATAATGGATGGATGATGGATAATAATAATAATAATAATAATAATAATAATAGTTGTTGTTATTATTAATATTGTACCTTCATATAATGTTTGCAGCCCAAAGTGCTAAGATCTAAACAGCCAAAAGCAAACTCGGAGGAGACTGCTATTCTACTGTAAAGCAGGAGAGATGGGGAAGGAAAATGGAAGGGCACGTCGCCCAATGAGAGCTTCCCTCAGGACTGACAGGGGAGATGGATGTCGGTGTGATGTCACTTCCCCCCGCTTGCCTGCCTGTCGGGCTGATAAGGGGCCCAGGTCTGTGCGGTGAGACCGGTGAGGGCAGGGGGCTGGGAGGTGGGGGGTGGGGGACGTGGCGGGGGGGGGGGGGGGATTAAGGGGATTGGAAGGGTGGGGGAATGGGGTGTGGGGTGGGGGGGTGTCACTGATGGGGGTGTCACTTCCCATTAAACATATACACATGTTGCTGTGGCCTCATTAACACCAGGTCAAACGACATCAGGATCAAGCAAGCAAGGTGTTGCCACCCACATGTTGTTCCTCTTTTTGTATACACACACGCACACACACATGGATGCTGGCATAAGCACGCACACACACACACGCCCGAACACACACACCAATGGACATACGTACATGCACGCACACACATAAAGAGGGGTTGGGGGTGTTTTGAAGTGTGTTCCAGAACCCAGAAGCTGAAGGGCGTTCCAAGATTTCTATAAAGCTTGCTTTTAATTTCTACATCAATATGCACTGTGTAATGGTTCAAACCTGAACATAAAATGCAAGTAATCCGTTGCCAAAATATAAATACAGCTTATAACCGAACCACAAAATGTATTCTTCCAGCGGTTTTAAGTGTTTACTGTACAGTCTGCAGGAGGATTCGGGGCGGGGATGCCACTCATTATAGAAAACTCCCCCCCAAGATATATTCACTGGGAGCAGTTGGATCACATGTTGCGGAGGCTTATTTGTGTGTGTAATGACAGACGTCAGAGACGCGCTCCACTGGCGTGTCTTTTATCCCCGTGAAATCAACAGGTTGCTGAGAAAGGATATTGCAGGGAAGGCTGAGTATATGAATGCACAGAGAGCGATATCATCGCTCCCATGTCCCACTGCCCATATCCAGACATTTCCATGCTGCTGACAATCACTCTTCTCCCGACCCCCCCACAGGAGCTCTGATTTTCCCCCTTCGCTCCTTCTGTATTACTAATTAATACAATCAGTGTCAGACGAGCCGACTGTTGCCGCGGCGATAGACGCCGAAGCAGGCAGCGGCATGAGTCACGGATAATTGTTGCCAGGTGCTCTAACCTGAAAACGAAATGCCCCCTTCCCCCCCTCCCCCATCCCTGTTCTGCCTCTCCCCACCCCCCCCATCCCTGTTCTGCCTCTCCCCACCCCGTCCCTGTTCCTTCCCCCAATCCCTGTTCTTCCTCCCTCCCCCGTCCCTGTTCTGCCTCCCTCCCCATCCCTGTTCTGAATCTCCCCACCCCGCCCCCCCATCCCTGTTCCTCCCCCAATCCCTGTTCTGCCTCTCTCCCCATCCCTGCTCCCCCCCTCCCCCATTCCTGTTCCTCCCCCTCCCCTGTCCCTGTTCTCCCTCCCCCCTCCCCCATCCCTTTTCCTCCCCCTCCCATCCCTGTTCCTACCACTCCCCCATCCCTGATTCTCCCCTCCTTTACTGACACATGAACATGTTCACAATGAAATCCATCCCATCTGATGTTACCATGCGGACCCCGCCAACGTCTAGTCCTCAGACAATCATCTTTCCATTATGACAGACACTCTTACCCAGCTTATATTTTACATTGCATCCACTTAAGCTGAATATTTTACATTACTGGCATGCACCACAAGCTTTTATCCAGAGTGACATATGCAACTTTTAGCATTTTTTCCACAGCATCCAGGTATAGAGCTCAATATTTTACATTATTGGCATTTAGCTCAAGCTTTTATCCAACATGACTTACACAACTTTTAGCATTTTTGCATAGCATCCAGTTATAAAGCTGAATATTTTACATTACTGGCATTTAGCACAAGCTCTTTTCCAGAGGGACTTATGCAGCTTTTAGCATTTTTGCATAGCATCCAGTTATACAGGTGGATATTTATTGGAGCAATTTTGGCCAAGCGCCTGGCTCAAGGGTGCAACTGGCTGTGCCCCAACAGGGAATAAAACCCGCAACTTCTGAGTTTCAAAAGTCCGGTTCCTTAACTGTTACACGAGGCCGCCGCCCAATCCGCTCTTCTCCTCATGCAGCCGGGAGGGCGGGGTCAAGGCAGTGCCCCTCCCCCTGCGACTTCCTGTCTTCGACGGGTTCCGTTTTCCTCCCGCTGGATATGGATTTGCGCCCTTATTACAATGTCCTGAAGTGTGTCTCAAGAGGACGTACTGCAGGAGAGCGGAACCTTGTTTTCGCCGGGGCCTCTACAGAACTGTGCCCTGGTTTTTTGTTGGGTGGCGGGGGGGGGGGTGGTGGGGGGCCTGGGTTAGGGGGCGACTGAGTCTTATTTTCATGCCACCCTCAAGAAAAAGGTCAGAAAAAGAGGAGTGACTTCACTCTCCTTTAATAATAACAGTGCTCCCACGGGTGACATCCGTTGTCTCACACGATGCCGTAATCTATTCAGGTTTCCCACAGACTGGCTCTCATTTGAGCGTCCTGCACTCCTACGAGAACCTCCAGAATAAACACAGCAAGTGCATCAGGCTCAGCCTTGACACAAAATGGTCGGCGACAAATGAACTGTGATAGCCAGTTTCACAATGATAAGTGATATTTATATCCCTCGAAGACTGAGTCAGCGCTGTAACTGTAAATTATCGTTACCATTTTGCTGTGTTCTTAGATTAAATTGCACACTCCATGACTTCCGATAGGCACTGCCTGCTAATTATTACAGACAAATTATTATTCATATGCTTGGCACACACCGTTATTCAGAGAAGCTTACACAGCTAGAAACTTATTTTAATATACTTTACATGTACAGTTTCAATTTAAACAGCTGAATTGAACTTGCCGGTGCAACCGAGTAAAGCACTTTGCGCAGTGTCACAATGTCAGCACCCCACGGTGGACTCAAACCGGCAACCTCTGATATGTGAGGCCCTCTCTTACACCCAGCCGCCATTACGGTCTGACGAGCTTAGCGGGTGTGCTCTGGTAAGAACTCGCTATGCAGCGTTCGAACGCGCTGCTGGGAAGCGATTGATGCCATTTGGGATAAGTGCTGGTCAAACGAACACAGCAGTATTTTACCGGGGGAAGTGGACCTACCCCTGGTGCAAATTATTGGGGAGGTGAGGGATGTCCCTGCCACTGCTCACATTGTCCCCTCCACTTCTCGTTGAGTTTTCATCCCAGGCAGGGATGCTATTATTCCCCTCCACCGGAATAAAACATATACAGTGCCTTCGGAAAGTATTCAGACCCCTTCACTTTTTCCACCTGTACCTCGACACAATCCTGTCTCGGAGGTCTACGGACAATTCCTTCGGCTTTATGGCTTGGCTTTTCCTCTGACATGCACTGTCAACTGTGGGACCTTATATAAACAGGTGTGTGCCTTTCCAAATCATGTCCAATCAGTTGAATTTACCACAGGTGGACTCCAATCAAGTTGTAGAAACATCTCAAGTATGATCAATGGAAACAGGATGCACTTGAGCTCAATTTTGAGTGTCATACCAAAGGGTCTGAATACTTATGTAAATGTGATATTTCAGTTTATTTTTAATAAATCTGCAAAACAAAATATCTATAAACCTCTTTTCACTTTGTCATTCTGGGGTATTGTGTGTAGATTGATGAGAATAAAAATAAATGTAATCAATTTTAGAATAAGGCTGTAACGTAACTCAATGTGGAAAAAGTGAAGGGGTCTGAATACTTTCCGAAGGCACTGCAAGGTAAAGTGTCAACCTCATATAAAGTGCCACACAAGTCCTTCTTTCAGAATGAATCTGGACATTTCAAAAAGGTTAGACTGCTGAAGCACTTGAGCAAATGGCAGCTTTATACAGTGGATTTATTGAGCCATGAGATACATTTATTTGGAGAGTCTGAGTACTACGCATTTCAACATGATTCTAAAGCCTTTCAACAAATGAATTCATTGCAAAAACTGTCCAGCTGTCAGCCAGCAGTTAGAGGTAACGGTGATATAAATCAGAAATAGTGGTGACACACAATTTACAGCACAATGTATAATGCAGGAAAAGGCTTCTAAAAAACATATACCTCTGATTAAGTGTGATTTTTGCATTGGGTTATCATGGAGGTAGTGGGAAGGTAAAAACAGGCAATGATGTTGAGATATAATTCAGAGACCGTTTCAAAAGTAATTTAGCTTTATGCGTGTACAGAATTACTAGACTATGGATTTATGTCGTATGGATTTATTTATGTTATCTTTTCATATTTATATTTACAGTTAGGCATTGTAAAAATCAAAATGGGAACCGATAGCTATTATTTCATACGGCTCGTGTGCCTGTTGAATCCAAGCATAGCCTATTCTCTGATTCATGAAAGCAACGGAGGGAGATTTCAAAGGACACTACCATTACGGTTTTAACGTTTCTCGCATTTTTTTTTACCATAAACATGACATGATATATTAACATATGCATCTGCTGCTCATTATTTCATCTTGACAATACGTTCTACGACATTATCACGGGTGTGAGAATGTAACGGGATACTTATGTTGGAGAATTACTGTTAGGT
The DNA here is from genome assembly GCF_013347855.1 of Anguilla anguilla. Taxonomy (NCBI): domain Eukaryota; kingdom Metazoa; phylum Chordata; class Actinopteri; order Anguilliformes; family Anguillidae; genus Anguilla; species Anguilla anguilla. The sequence continues at coordinate 46,204,101 of NC_049208.1, forward strand.
GATTTGGTTGAATTTATTGCGGCGGTAAAACTGCGCGCTGGCTGCCCGCGAGGTCAGGTAGTCGCACAGAAGATGAGACGTAGGGCAAAGGTGTATAGCCGGCCCGATTCCCCCCGGCCTCCGCGGTAATGACATATGGACCGAGACAGATAAGATGGCTAATCCCAAACACATTACGCCAAGGACATCAAAGTCAATTCCCGTCAAACGTACCGACTCAATTACCCCCCGATAAATTAACCTAAATGTGCGACAGTAAAACTGCGCGCCGTCAAGCAATTAAAAACGCAACAACAACCAAAAAATAAAAAAAAAATAAAAAAAACGTTCCGAGCGTAAATTGCTTTGGCCCTTTAAGCTCAACCCACCGCTACCCGCAATAGCACAACCTCAATGTCAGTGACAAACAAATCCGTCGAGATGCAGCGCGTACGCTAAATTGCTCTCGTCTGCTCGGAGAGTGATTTGACGGGAATTCGCTGCCGTGTGGATTTACTCGCTCCTCTCGCGGATCAGCCGGATTGATCCGGAACGCCGCTCGGCACGGAGGAGTTTTACGTCAGAGGGAAAACAGATGGCTCGTCTCCGTCGGCTCCCTCACCTGCACTCAGAGAAATCACATTTCACTCTTTCTCTTTCAATGTGTCGCTCTCGCTCCCTTTCTGATCAAATCTTCATTCATGAATCTGTGCCGGCAGGAAATGCATTATAGCCGAATGTGCAGCAGAATATTATTAACATTAAGTAACACAGATAGTCAGCAATAAAACACTATAGGGAAACTGTGGCAGCATAAAAGCTAATAAACTGAAAGTATCAAAATAAGAAATATACCTATAAATAATAATAATAATAATAATAATAATAATTTGTCAAATTGATCCTTTATATGCATCTCTATGTCTTGTCTCTTTCAGAATATGATTTATGGCAGGAGTGAGCTCAAAAATTAATTTTAATTGATTTTAGAGTTAAATAAGTTTGCAGTGCACAGAGCCAAAATGGGACCAAATATACAGCAACACAGCTGAATCAACATTCTGCTGTAAATTATGAATTATCGGTGTAATAACATATGTAACACAGACATTTAAGCAGTCCTGCCGCCTATTATGGGATGGCAGAGACAGGAAAACAGCACGGACACATGAAGGTATGTTATATAGTATTCGTTGCAAAATTTAGAGACCCGTTGGTTTGGCTGGAAGAACAGACCCGGTGGAGCAGATTTGAAAGTAATCGCAGGCGACACAGAGACATGTGGTGCGGGGGGAAAATCTAATTACCTACCGGTGACCTGGGCGCGGATTTGAATCTGCTCTCCGCCGCATATTAAAAAAAGGGAATAAAAAAAGATGAGCAAAGGGGGAAAAAAACGCAAAGGGGATTTAATGGGCTGAATGAAATATTCATGACTGCGGAGCTGTGGGAAAATGGGAAAACCATGGAAACATAGTGCACCCCGTTCTGTAGCATTCCGATGGGGAATGGCGCACCCTGAGGTGATTACATTCCCATGCGTTTAACTCAGTAGCGGGGCGGGGGGTTGTGGGGGGTTGTAGGGGGGGCTGGGTCACCGGAAGAAGTTTTACTGTTTCAAAATCCATCAATCAAGCCGCACTGCGAATTTAATACACGGTTCGCTCACACTGTGGTCAAGCGGTGGCCATAGGTTGAGTCTGAGAGCCGTTCTGTTAACAGTGTGACCAAGCAATAATCATGGTTCTGGTAATATAATAACAATCGTGACACATTTAGTAGGCCCTCTTATCGAGCAACTAATGCACAAGCTACCAGCACTTTCATCTAATTAGTGATCGGGCCAGACTCGGCTAACAACATTCCCAGACCCGTGAGCATAGCGACAACATTCCCAGACCTGTGAGCGTAGTGACAACATTCCTAGACCCGTGAGCATAGCGACAACATTCCCAGACCCGTGAGCATAGCGACAACATTCCCAGACCCGTGAGCATAGCGACAACATTCCCAGACCCGTGAGCATAGCAACAACATTCCCAGACCTGTGAGCATAGCAACAACATTCCCAGACCCGTGAGCGTAGTGACAACGTTCCCAGATCTGTGAGCGTAGCGACAACATTCCCAGATCTGTGAGCGTAGCGAAAACATTCCCAGACCAGTGAGTGTAGTGACAACATTCCCAGACCTGTGAGCGTAGTGACAACATTCCTAGACCCGTGAGCGTAGTGACAACATTCCTAGACCCGTGAGCATAGTGACAACATTCCCAGACCTGTGAGCGTAATGACAACATTCCTAGACCCGTGAGCATAGCGACAACATTCCCAGACCCGTGAGTGTAGCGACAACATTCCCAGACCCGTGAGCATAGCAACAACATTCCCAGACCTGTGAGCATAGCAACAGTGTCATGAAAGGACTTTAAAGAGAAGCAAAAACCATAAAAATATACCCAAAAACTGTAAAAACTCCATCACCATGGTGTTCGTCCACATCTTCTCCTATCGTTCTTATTAATCACTACTTGAGATGTTGGCTAGATTGCCGCTAAATGGCCTTTTCTTCCGTCCGATAACCGAAGTCTTTCTGGATGAGAGCATCAGCTATAAATGCCTAAAATGTAAATGTGGTTCAGAATGCACCCCCATTAACTTTAAAGAGATCATCATCATCATCTTCTTCTTCATCATCATCACCCCCTGCATTTGGGCCCCTGCTGGAAACTAGATCTGCACTGGAAAAAAAAAGGTTAAACCAAAAAATTTACTTCAATTTCCTACAGCTATATTTGTTAGTGTTTTTTTTTCCAATTACATTTTTTTAGATTCGATTGCAACTGACGATAAATTTTAAGGTTATCCAATTAAGCATTTTTTTTTGTGTACTGAGTGCCTCCAGGTCACTGATGTCCTCACTAATAACCTCGTGATTGAAAAAATTAAAACGGGGGATATTGATTCTGCTTTTACCGCTGTGCTCCTTTGAGAAAGAGATCACTGGCAGCAGAGTTTTACTGATGTCTCAAGGATTCGTGCCAAACTGCAAGCACAACACCAGTACGAACGCACACACAACGCAAGTTCAAAATACATATTTCTGAAATGCGATAGAGGTACGCTTTAGACAAGAGGACGACAGCATATTTTCCAGTGTCTTAAACGTTTACATTTGGAATAAAAGGAAAGTGCTCAAGAACGTGTGGCAATAAACCAGTGGTCGTCATTTGATCAGGTCAGAAAGAGATCACAGACATAACATTAATTAAGAATGGTTAAAAAAAACTTACCATCCCATAATTATCGCTTTATCGATTATTAATCATGTTATAATTAACATTTATTTCAACGTAATGAATAATTTCTTGTGCCTGGCGCAAGCCTCCTTTGCATCCAGTTCAATCTGTATTTAGGGGGAGTGGCGACACACACCGGGCAGGGAAAGGTCGATAACAGCACATTAAGAGGGGCCCGATTACACAGTTCCAGTTTAATGAAACGATTAATCAGCAACGCTGGTAACGGCAGGCCCCTGCGAGTCAAGACAGGTTTGTGAACGCTCCCGCCTCCGCTTTCCAAACCCGAGCGTTCGCTGGCGGCGAGCTACCTCCACGTGCGCCCCCCCGGCCTCTGGGCTGAAGTCGTCTTCGGCGCTTTTCGGATTTGCATTTTCGCTTTTCTGGTTGCCCCAGCAGAACTTTACCGCCACCTCCGCCAGCTGTGCTCCGCCATCCATTATCTATACCTGCTTATCCTGGACAGGGTCCATCCATTATCTGTGGAGCTTGTGGGCTACGGCCGACGCCGGCGAGGAACGAACCGGATGAGCCGCTGTTCGTGGCAAACGTGGAATTTTGGGGGTGCCCCAGAAATCATGGGGGCTGTTGGGAGAAAACCTCTGCCCCCACAGGACTCTCCCTCTCCGGTCGCGGACCGCAACAGGAAATGATGCGGGAGGTGACCACCGCAACAGGAAATGATGCGGGAGGCGGCCCGGGGTTGGACTGGAGAGTGTCCGGCCGGGGGGGTGGGGTGGGGGGGGTAGGACGGAAGCTGCGATGTTCCGGAGCTACGGGAGAGCAGTTAGCCTCAGTGACGAGTGCGCCGGGGTTCGCGCTTAAGGGTACTTAAACAGCCGATTTGTGCCGTTGCTCCAGGGCTGAATGAGAGAGCGAGGGAACCGCTGGGGTGGCGGGGTGGGGGGGGGGGGGGGGGCGGAGGCAAGTGAGTTTGCGAGGGAAAAAGGAATAATAAAATATTTGTGGGGTTGTTGTTTTAATACACAGTCCTAGAGCTCTCAGATGAGCCACTAGCACAGGCACTGTTTCTCTCTCCCACCCCCCCCCCCCCCCCCCCCCCCCCCCCCGACACTGTTTGAGTTTTCATAGCAGTGTTTAATTAAGTCCAGTAATCACCAGAGACAGGTAATTAATTGGGGATGGGGATTTATAGATTTCAGGTCTTGTAGTAGTACAGTATTGCAAGCTAAACAAAGTCTATCAAAGTGAGAGAGAAAATCACAGTGATGCCAAATCAGACAGTGGTGGGGAAACTGCACTTGTGAACAAAAGGCTGCAAGTTCAAATTCATATCGACATTCAAACAAGCTCTACTAGAGGTGAGATCATCGCTACTAAGGGCAACCGTTTTAAAACTGTTCACATTTCATTCGCCTTTCTCTCACAACGTCCTTTCCCAGAATATTCATGATGATGACGATGACGATGATGAGGATGGATAAAGATTATGAACTTTCGATGTAAAAAGAGGAATGCTTTAAAGATGAAATAGAGCTGTTTTTAGGGGGGGGAGAACTGAACATGGTGTATCTTGACTAAGCTAATGAAAATCATCTTCATGTGAGGATGGAGCGCCCTTGAGGAATACTCTCGTCTAATTTTACATGTTGCTTTAATCATTCCCCCTCGCTGGCCTAAGGCACGTGTAAAAGAGAGGTCTTGAGTTGAGGCTGAATATGCAGCTCGTTCCTTTGAGTCCGATTCCATAAATCATAGATCCATACATTATCTATACCTGCTTATCCTGGACAGGGATCCATCCATTATCTATACCTGCTTATCCTGGACAGGGTCCATCCATTATCTACAACTGCTTATCCTGGACAGAGTCCATCCATTATCTATACCTGCTTATCCTGGACAGGGTCCATCCATTATCTACAACTGCTTATCCTGGACAGAGTCCATCCATTATCTATACCTGCTTATCCTGGACAGGGTCCATCCATTATCTATACCTGCTTATCCTGGACAGGGTCTATCCAGTATCTATACCTGCTTATCCTGGACATGGTCCATCCATTATCTACAACTGCTTATCCTGGACAGGGTCCATCCATTACCTATACCTGCTTATCCTGGACAGGGTCCATCCATTATCTACAACTGCTTATCCTGGACAGGGTCCATCCATTATCTATACCTGCTTATCCTGGACAGGGTCCATCCATTATCTATACCTGCTTATCCTGGACAGGGTCCATCCATTATCTATACCTGCTTATCCTGGACAGGGATCCATCCATTATCTATACCTGCTTATCCTGGACAGGGTCCATCCATTATCTATACCTGCTTAACCTGGACAGGGTCCATCCATTATCTACAACTGCTTATCCTGGACAGGGTCCATCCATTATCTATAGCTGCTTATCCTGGTCAGGGTCGCGGGGGGGCTGGAGCCTAACCCAGCTTACACTGGGCGAGAGGCAGGAATACACCCTGGACAGGCTGTCAATCTATCACAAGGCACACACACCATTCAGTCACACACTCATAACTATGGGCAATTTGGAGTCTCCAATTAGCCTACCTGCATGTCTTTGGACTGTGGGAGGAAACTGGAGTACCCGGAGGAAACCCACGCAGACACGGGGAGAACATGCAAACTCCACACAGAAAGGCCCAGGCCAGATTTGAACCCTAGACCATAAAGAATAATAAATAATAACTGACTCATAATGCACCCTCCAAAGTCCAAAGTCGAGTCAGTGCTTTCCTCATGATAGGTCCACAGACCATATTATCAAATAAATTATTTGACATTTCGGGCACACCTTATCGACATTTCCACCCCCCCCCCCCCTCCCTAGCCCCACCCACATTGGTCAGCCTTCGACCTGCTTCTGAACCCCCCCCCCCCCCCCCCCAACTAAAACCAAGGGAGCACAAGCACCCCATAAACAGAACAGCATGGGGAGGGAAGAGGAGCGGAAAATTTCATGTTACCCACCGCAATTGAAAAGTTTGTTTGAGATCCAGAGGGAAAACATGGGAAAATAACAGGCATTATAGTATTTACTGCAAGAGCTGTTATTTTCCCCACTCCCCACCCCCCCTCCATTTCCAACCCAAATTTTTATAGAAATCACAGACCCTCATCGGGAAGCGATTTTTCCCCAAAGCTGAACTACCGGGGCGGACCTGTTGAGTGCCCCTCCGCACCTCTGTTTTGAAACATCGCTTTCAGGTGGGGGGGAATCATAGGTGTTGGTGCAATAAGAACGGAGAGTTTTATACCTGCCAGCTGCCATAAACGTGTGGAGGGACAAACAAACAGAGATCGGCATCCGGCGGACTTGCTCGCGGCTTCTGCGTTCAGTCAGCTCCAGTCCGGGAGGGACGGAGCCCGTGCGGGTTTTCCTTCCCACCGATATCAGTTTTCCCCAAACGGCTGTACCCACCAGTGTTGCGGTTCACCCTTGTAAGGAAACACATTAGAACAATTAGGATGCTAGTGGAGCCTGCTGCTTTAACTGATGCATAAAACAACGGCAGATCAAGATATGATTGGGCGAAAACAATTAAGCGCAGAAGTTGGCAGGAAATCCCGGAACGGATCGGTGGCGCGTCGTGCTCCATTGCTTTAAACTGCGCAAAAAATGTGGATTTCTTGTATCCCGTCTCTCATCCTCTCTGCTTCGAAACTACAGGATGTTCCTGTGGGTCAAGAGGGTGTCTTAGTGCCACGATTTGGCTTTAGTCCACACCCCATTCATGAATATTCAAAAGGTGAATGGAATTAGAATGTTTCCACCTCAGAAGACGGGGAGACGGAACTGGTGGTGTTAAGAATGTGGACTGGGGGGTGGGGGTGGGGGGGGGGGGGGGGTTGGTAAGGGGGGCTGAACACTGAATAGTCACAATAAGGCATAATCTAATTCAGTATCTGTTTATTTATCTACTTTAATCTAATGGAATCTAATCAAATCAAATGTAATGTAATTTACACTCCCGGTGTGTCAGACAGAAACAAGGGGGGAGGCTGAAATCTGCAGATGGATGGGGATTTTCAACAATTCTGGCAACCTCCAGGTACAGCAAGGGGTACATTTTGTTTTGCAATGTTATCTCAAAGAATACATCTCAATCGGTGAAAGAAATAATACCGAAGAGCTCTAGCAGCTCGCCGTTGGTGCGGCTGCCTGCCCCGTCAGCGTTTTCCTTTGTGTTTTTTATGCCAGCGACTCTTCACAAGGGAGCAACCTCTGAATGATAATCCCACTTCCCAAGCAATTACACCGCTTCCCTTAATTAAGCAATTAAGCATAATCTTTCTCGCAGTAAATGTTTTGAAGAAGCACTTTGCCTCGCCGTGGTCTGCAATTTTTTGAAAAGACCAGGGAAAAAAAAAATCTTCAGATAGGACTGGAAAGGTTCCAAGGACGCGGACGCATTGTTTGGAAGTTCCGCGTCAGTCACCCGTCACGACATTCGCAGAATCGGGATGAACTCCCCGGGGAAACAGGTCAGGGCACAGACAGGTTTAACGGTAAGCACGCACGAGACCCCCCCGTCTGACGTCCGAGGAGGAAGTGGAGGCCTTCGGTAGCCGTGGAAACTCAGTGCGTACGCCGCTCTGTGTTCCTACAGAGCGCCCTTCGCCTCGAGATCTCCAAGCGCTTCAGAGCCGAGGAGGAAAACTCGCCCTGAGACGCTCGTTCCGTGTGCTCCCAGGGCGAAAATACCCACAATGCACCGGTCAAGCCAGAGAAGACTGCTTCGTTGCATGCTTGGTGCCTCGGCCAATGTTGAAAGCACATTCATGACCGCAGAGTACACAAACGGGCCGATGAGAATCCAGGTCTGTCGTTATTTTCTATGGTACTGAGGCATTTATAAAAGCTACTTCCTCTCGGAGGGTCAGGTGAAATCCACCTTTTGTTTCATTACCGCCACTGAGACGGGGTCCGAATTAGGGGAACTCGATGACTGAGGTTCAGGTGTCCCCCGCAGTGCCGTCACCGTTGGGTTGCATTGAAATCAATCACACCCTGGAGCTGCGAAATGAGGGAAGAAGTCAAATCAAAAATAAAAAAAAAAACGTGCAGCAAAACGATGACCTCCCACGGTGGTAAAGACTCCTAATCGCAGCCTGGTGAGAACAAGCGGCCGCCGTCTCCCCTAGGGGCCGCCATTTCCCCCGAGGGCCGCCATCTCCCCCGAGGGCCGCGTCGGCAGAGCGACTCGCTTGGTTTCGGGGCCGGAAGGTCCCGGAAGGTCCCGGAAGGTCGTTTCTGCTTCCTGTCTGTCCGTCGACTCTGAACGGCTTCGCTCTCCGCCTCGTTAGCTTGGCGGAAAACCCCCCGAAAAATCGCAGCTGTTTTCCGGTAATGGGAGAAACTGGCAACCCGTCTGGGAGAAATTCAGGGGTCACAGACTCAGGGTTCCCTGCTTCGCGCACAAAAAAAAAAACAACAAAAATAAATGAAAACTCTAACGGCCACTGATCACATCTCCATTACATTATATTACATTACAGGCATTTAGCAGATCTTATCTAAACCGACTGAAAAACATTTTTACATAGAAACACAGAACACCTTCACAGAAGCAGACATATACTGAAGCTGGATATATACTGATAATGGATACAGACTGAAGAAGGACATATAATGAAGCAATGCATGTTAAGTGCCTTGCTCTGTGCTTCATCACTAAAATAAAAAATCATTGAACTTGACAACTGCCCACACGTGTTCAAAGCCCCCCCATACCTCCCCAAAATACCTGTTCCAATCTCCCAGCGTCCAATCAGAAGTGCTGTCGTGGGGTCACCCGCAGGGGGCAGGGGGAGGAGTCTTGTCTGACACGTGCATACACGGGGATCGACTGAAGGGGGGGGGTGGGGGTGGAGATAATCCACAGCGGTGCAGCATGAAGCCCACCCCCTCTCCCCTCCCCCCCGTTACGAGCATGCAGAGCATGCTGGGAGCTCACAGCCCAGCTGAAAGCCAAGAAGAAAAAATGAAAAAAAAACAACAAAAAGAACCCACACACCGCGTTCCCGGAGGCTCGTTAAGTGGTTTTCGAGAACCTCCTACGGTCGCGGGGCGATGGTTTGATCTCGCCCTACACCCCCCCGGGCGCTTATTGACCCCCTGTGATCTTTGGCTGTTCTGAAAGCGGTCTTCTCTGTGATCGCGCCGAATATTATCGAGTTCGGTTTCTGCTTCTGTTTATTTATTAATGTGTTTCACAGTAACGTGCCCGACCCTACAAGTGGAGCGAAATCTGCACTCCGTGTTCGCCGTCGATAAAAAAGCTTTTTTTTTTTTTGTGTGTTTTTTTTTTTTTTTTTTGCAAACCGTGAGAAAAGATTTGGTTTTCTTATTTTCTCATGATGGAGCCTGCATACACAAAGCAAGTAAAGTTAGCAAAAAAAAAAACTGGACTCTATTCATTTAAAAGCAGACGTAAGCGGCCACAACGCACAGGTCTACTGCGCCTCTTCAACAAAAGCAGAAGAAATACGTTTCTGTAAGCTGAAGATAAGTTTGCACTTTGTTCATCCTGACTTTGACCTACGTTACCATGGTAACAGTTCATGAGGACGTTCCTAAAGGTCTTCATACAGTAACACTATTATTACAATGCTATAACGTGTTTACGCAGCCTTTATAAAGCAGGAATAACACCCTCTTTACCAGAGTTAAACACCTACATCAGCTAGCAGCTAGCATCTCCTGATGAAACCATAAGAGTGTGTAAATCATAAAATCAGCCAAAAATAGCTAAAAGTTTCTATTCAATCTTAACCGCAAAGTGCACTACGGTCAGATTGAGTCTGGGCCACAGTGGCATGCACTTCTGCTGACCTATTCCATCGACAGGTACTTGACTCTGTTTTTTAGCTCTGACAGAACGCCCTTGAATTTTGGGGGGAAGGCTGTCTCCACACCCCGAGGCTGTGACTGAACGGTCGACTGCTCAGGCGGGTCAACGGGTGACGTCAAAAACCCGTCCCGCCACAGTGACCGGAGCTGGCTGGCGGTTCCAAAAATCCGTTGAGACCCCTTCCTGCTGTGATGTGACGGGGCCGGCTGTCAAGCTAAGAGGAGGGAAAAAAGCAGCGACAGCATAGGGGGATGCTAAGAAAACTGGGCTTGCTTCTCCAAATCTCTGGGACTGAGTCCCAGTTGGGTCACTGCCCTGGTACCCTTGAGCAAAGGTACTTAACCTGAATTGCTTCAGTATAGATCCAGCGATATAAATGGATCGTGCAGTATGTAAAGAATGCAAGCTGTGTAAGTCGCTCGGAGTAAGTAGTGTAATGAACAAGTACAGGAGAGACCAGTCTGATGGGCAGCTGAGCCCCAGGCCGTATGTGAGCGCCCCCGTGTGGCTGGAGGTTTGATTTCCCAGCCAGAGTATTTTCTATTCTGTGATCCTGTCTCTATATCTAGATATGCCCCCATCAGAAAGAAGTGAAAACACACAGAAGGAGGGCGGTCTGTCCACTCTCATTAAAATACAAAAAAAAGTCACTTTACGTATGTAGTCCTGATATGGAAGAGGGCTAACAATATACTTTCAAACTCTATAAAGGGAGCAAACATTTAGGAATTTAGGGGAACTTTCCGGTTGGATTCCCATTTTGCTGAGAGATTTTAAAAACTTAATAAAATTCTGTTAAAAAAAGGTCACAGAAACCAGATTGAAGTCGGGAACCTGTAACGTTGAAGAGATATGCAGTTCCTTCCCCTCTGACACAGGCAACCTACTGTCACCCCACCTCCGAGCCCCCCAGAATCTGGCAACCCACCCCTATGACAGACAGTTGAGAGACGGAGCTGTTGAGACGAGGATCAACTGCCAAAATCATTTTTAAAATATCATTTTAAAATAGCGAATGGCGCTGCCACTGGCGGACCGTCATCGTGCCGATGTCCGGGACAATGGCGGACAGACAGCCGGCGCTGGCGTCGGCCCGATCCGCGGCCGCTTGGCGGGATGGCTCCGCGGCGTCGTCTTTATTTTATTTTATTTTATTTTGTTGTATTTTGCACGTTGGTGGCAGGCCTGCTCACAGCTCAACCAGCGGGGAGTTGGACTCCTTCCAGGGCACAATAAAACATCAGACAATAAACAGAATACATACCGTAATTAGGGCTGGAGGACCCTAACGAACTGCTGTCTCGCTTAATTAATTTATTCGCCGGCATGAAACAATGGCGCCGCGCATCCAATTAAATGATGGCGAATTTCAGTAATGAGCTAACTTCCATCGCTCGCTGTGCGTGTGCGTGCGGGGCGGTGGATTATGGAGTTCAAGGACAGGTTATGGAAACAATGATTTACATGCGCACTTCCTTTTTTGTTTCTTCCACACTCCCCTTCCCCCCTCCTTCCCCAATTTCTGCTCATCAACATGCTGTACGCTTCCCAAGCGCATTTGTGCAGCTCAGAGAAGTAGAACAGCGTATTTCACCAGAAAGAACGATGATGATGGTGGTGATGATGACCCCCCCCCACACAATCGAGTCGTTAGCGAGGAACACGGCGGCGAACTTCACGCACAAATCGTCCGCAACTCGCCCGCGTTTAACTGTGTCTACATGGTTACCGCCCCCCCACCCCACCCCACCCCCAACTCCCCCAATTCCACCAATCGAAGCCAAGGTTAGACTATGACGGTTCCTGTTGGACACAACAACAGTAAATTAAGGCTACATGAACATGGGCAGGTTTCTATTCCTATATTCCGTTTATTACTTGTTTATTGTTTATTACTTAAGTGGCAGAATTTATATTTATTATTTTTTCTTGATTATTCAGTGCTGGCCCCTGATGGGCTCCCGAGGTGGAGACTCACGGCAACCGCGCCTCCAAAAACAGAATAAATAAATGAATGAAAAACAGATCGAAAGAAGATTCATTTTTCATTTTGCGAGAGTAATTTAGGCGTGCATACTCCTCAAAGGGTCACCCCTGCGCCACAGCCGTCCTTACAACGCTACCAAGCCAAGATTAATTTTTACCGAGGAGGGGTGGGTGGGGGGGTGGGGGGCGTATTAATAAAATATATTGGCCATAACGTGTGGCGTTGTTGTGAACTGTCATGCGTGATATGTTTCTTTATCAATATGAAAATGGAGAGGAAACTGAAACACATCGCATTATAAAGGGCATTATACAGGGGGTTGGTGGAAGGATGGGGTTATGGAAGGCGTGGGGGCAGAAGGGCATATTGCAGATTGCCTTCATCTCTCCATTAATTATTCCTCCTTTTCCCCGGCTGCTTCTTCTGTACAATTAAAAGCCCCATCCCTCCCTGGTTCCCTCTTTCACTCCCCCTTTCTCCTCCTTTCACCTCAACCTAGCTGTACCTGTGACTACCCTTCTTCCCCCCTTTCTCTCTTCATCTCTTTCTCTCTGTGCCTTCTCCCTGCTCTCACTCCTCCTCCCTCCTTCTTCGTGTCTCTCACTTTCTCCATCACCCTCTCACTTTCACACCCTCTCTCTCACTCTTTCCCTCTATCTCTCCCCCTCTCTCTCTCTATCTCCCCCCCTCCCTCCCTCCCTCTCTCTCACCCTTTATCCCTCTCTCTGAGTAAAACCCTGCCATCAGAGGGCAATCGATAAAAAACAGGTGGAAAGAGGACAGTGCATATATGTATGTATGCCTGTGTGTGTGTGTGTGTGTGCGTGTGTGTGTGTATTGTATGTATACCTGTATGCGCTTGTGTGTGTGTGTCTGTGTACTGTATGTATACCTGTATGCGTGTGTGTGTGTGCGTGTGAATGTGCGTGTGTGCTTCTGTATGCTTGTGCGTATGTGTGTGTGTGTGTGTATGTGAGTGTGCGTGTGCATGTGCGTGTGTGCGTCTGTATGCTTGTGCGTATGTGTGTGTGTGTGTGTGTGTGCGTGTGTGTGTGTGTGTGTGTGTGTGCACCTGTGTGAGTGTGTGTGCATGTATGTGAGAGTGTGTGTGTGTGTGTGTGTGTGTGTGTGTGTGCGCCTGTGTGAGCAGCAGCATGGTCTAATCCTCCCGTCAGCAGCATGCGACTGCCGCATGCAGCCTCTGCAGGCACGCAGCCAACGGCTCTGCATGCGCCGCCATCTGCTGCAGCACGTCAACCGGGAGGGCTTATCCAAATGCCTCCACCAGCCCCTCCCCTCAGCCCCCTCCCCTCAGCCCCTCCCCTCCCCCAAACTCCTGCACTGGTCACTGTTGTGTGCGGAAATAGCACTCAACCTACAGACCTGGAAGAGAGCCTTAACAGATGTCAGACCGTGGGGCCCATCCACACACTGGTACAGTGCCTTAACAGATACCAGACCGTGGGGCCCATCCACACACTGGTACAGAGCCTTAACAGATACCAGACCATGGGGCCCATCCATACACTGGTACAGTGCTTTAACAGATACCAGACCATGGGGCCCATCCACACACTGGTACACAGCCTTAACAGATACCAGACCATGGGGCCCATCCACACACTGGTACAGTGCCTTAACAGATACCAGACCATGGGGCCCATCCACACACTGGTACACAGCCTTAACAGATACCAGACCATGGGGCCCATCCGCACACTGGAACAGTGCCTTAACAGATACCAGACCATGGGGCCCATCCACACACTGGTACAGTGCCTTAACAGATACCAGACCATGGGGCCCATCCACACACTGGTACAGTGCCTTAACAGATACCAGACCATGGGGCCCATCCGCATACTGGATCAGAGCATTAACAGATACCAGACCAAGGGGCCCATTCACACACTGGTACAGTGCCTTAACAGATACCAGACCAAGGGGCCCATCCACACACTGGTACACAGCCTTAACAGATACCAGACCATGGGGCCCATCCACACACTGGTACACAGCCTTAACAGATACCAGACCATGGGGCCCATCCACACACTGGAACAGTGCCTTAACAGATACCAGACCAAGGGGCCCATCCACATACTGGAACAGAGCCTTAACAGATACCAGGCCATGGGGCCCATCCACACACTGGTACAGTGCCTTAACAGATACCAGACCAAGGGGCCCATCCACACACTGTTACACAGCCTTAACAGATACCAGACCATGGGACCCATCCACACACTGGTACAGTGCCTTAACAGATACCAGACCAAGGGGCCCATCCACACACTGGTACACAGCCTTAACAGATACCAGACCAAGGGGCCCATCCACACACTGGTACACAGCCTTAACAGATACCAGACCAAGGGGCCCATCCACACACTGGTACACAGCCTTAACAGATACCAGACCAAGGGGCCCATCCACACACTGGTACAGTGCCTTAACAGATACCAGACCAAGGGGCCCATCCACACACTGGTACACAGCCTTAACAGATACCAGACCAAGGGGCCCATCCACACACTGGTACACAGCCTTAACAGATACCAGACCATGGGGCCCATCCACACACTGGTACAGTGCCTTAACAGATACCAGACCATGGGGCCCATCCACACACTGGGACAGAGCCTTAACAGATACCAGACCATGGGGCCCATTCATGCACTGGAACAGAATGAGTCTCCCAGCAGCCCACAGGCTCTCTCTCACTGATGTAGGCCCCATTAGTAATGATGGTTTTAATGAAACTTTCTCTCTGCAGTATCTCATTACTCTCTCTTCATTTGGGGGATGTGGTGTCATAGCTCTAAGGGATCCAAACCTCAAGCTTAGAAATTCACGCAATAAATAAGATACTTATTTTTAAAAAATGTAAATCCAAATGCATAATTTGAACTATTCTTGTTTAATTGCTTTGTAAGATTTAATTTCTGGCACCAACAAAAAGAAATATAATATGCAATATAATTTGCTGCACATTTCAATTTTCATTCCAAATGTATTCTAATATGTTAAAAATAATAATGTTTACAACAATGGCAGCCATACAAGAACTGTGATAATTAGAAATTTAGAAAACAAGAATAAAAATACGTTACTTCTTAAGACTTTCAAATGTGAATGCCATCAACAGTTTTTAAGCACACTAAGTCACCTTTTAAATCACACACTGCTACAAACAGGAAGCAGACACAAGAAGAAAAGCAGACAAACATGGGCTCGGTTGCGAAACAGGAAGCTGAGAGGAGAGGACAGGAAGTGATGCGATAGAACTGGAGGGTAGGGGGAAGTGCACAGGCTCTGGAGGGTCAGCAGTTTCATATCACTCTGTTTCCTCCTTAGACATCTCCTCCCTTAACCCTTTAAGCTGTGACATAGAAACATTCTAATTGCATGCAGTATTTGTTAACTGAACATTCTAATTGCGATGCAACAATGACTGCTGGTAAATGCAAAATAAATGAAACCAGGTTCTAGAGCACTGACTTAGAATTTTGAAAACGCGTTCCGAAAAAAAACATACTCTTCAATAGGGCTAAAGAAATATAACAGCTTCCTCTTCTATCGCGCACAGTTTCCTGCCGTCTCTCAGCTTCCTGGATCGGCTGTCGCACCGAGGGCAGGTTTCACACGCTAAGGTTTTCACCTCACACACATGCCTGGCTCATCCAGTTCTGTCATGAGGACGGGGGAAAGGGTAACCACAAACAATTGCGTGTGCAGTTTCTCTCACACACATTCATTCAGGTGTATAGTCCTCACACACGTATAATGTGCACATACACACATGCTCATACAATCAAGTGTGAACATACACATACACGCTCATACAGTACACCCACACACACAAGCGTGAACATGCACAAACAAGCACAAGCATGCAAAAGTATAGCGTACATACATTCTCACACAAAGACAGACACGTTCGGAAATACATACATGTGTATTCCTATACACTCATAACACGTGAAAGACACGTGAATGTTTGCTCAAACAGACACACACACGCACGAACGCAGACACACATAAACACACACATACATATATTCACACGCACGCACACACACATACACACACACATACGCAGGCACACACACACTCACAGACACACAAACGCACACACACACACACTTGCACACACACACCCATACATTCACACACATGCATGCACAAACACACACACACACGCACACACTCACAGACACATACACACACGCACGCACACACACATACACACACACATACGCAGGCACACACACACTCACAGACACACACGCGCACACAAACGCACACACACACACACACACACACACACACACACTTGCACGCACACACCCATACATACACACACATGCACGCACAAGCACACACACACACACACACTCACAGACACATACACACGCACACACATACAAGTTTGCACGCACGCACACACTCACACGCACGCACACACATAGACACACACGCACGCATGCACACACACACACACGCACACACATACACACACACACACACACTCACAGACACACACACATACGCGCACACACACACACACACACAGCTGAACGGCAGAAGTCTGGGTATTTGTCCCAGATATGCAGGAGAAAGGTGAACCATCACCCAACATTTTCAGTTTCCGACAATTTCACTCCGACAATGCAGCAATTCACAAAGTCGATTACCGCAATCACAACTCCCCTTTTTCTCTGTCTCTCTCTCTCTCTCTCTCTCTCTCTTTTTATATCTCAAATGCCTTGGCGCCTTTTTAGAGCCCGCGGCTGCGTGGGCTTCCTCACTGAAGCCGCCTGCACTTCACACAGGGCGCACACCGGCGACGCTGCACCTCTGGCGATAAACACAGAGCACAGCTGATGGAGGATTCTCGAGGCTCGGGAGAACGCTAATTATTAGATTTGCTTATTTTAGCAGGGGTGGAGGAAGGGGGGGCGGGGTGGGGGGGGGAGGGGGGGGGTTGGCTCCGTTATTCACAAATGTTTGTTTAAAAGAAAAAAAAACGTGAGTGTGTTAAAAGCCTGGGGGATGGAGGGGGTGGGGGGGGGGGAGGCACAGCTGACAGAACAGAGGTTCGGATTAATATTTGAGACACAAGAAGAAAAAAACAAACAGAAAGACAACCCGATTCAGCAGTTAGCGCCAATCCTGCAGCGTTTAAAGGATTGTAAAGACGCCTTTGTTTTGTTTCCCTTTTCTCTCCTGACTGGGTTGCGCGCGCGCACACACCGCTAAGCAGAGTCAGAACGCCAGCGTCCCATCCGCCGCCCGACTTAAATTCGGTTCGAGAGACAAACAACTCGCCCTGCGGCAAAAAAATTCAAAGGTCTGGATGGATTTTTGTACAATTTGTCAAATCAAAGCATTCGCTGAAACGATTGGACAACGTACGCAGAGAACAGAAGACCCAGAATAAGCCTATCACTGTCAGAGAATTCTTTAGGGAGCTTCTTTTGGCCTGCAGCACACAAGTAGCATCTGGCTGGGCATTCTGGTTCTAATCACTGGGCCTGCAGATAGAATATTTCAAAATACAAACTGACAGAGAGCATCCTAAAATTCACACCCTCAGTAATTAATTTTACATCTCCTTTTAAGATGGGGAAAGACGTAGTCTTGCTGAAATTAACAGCATGAGTACAAAACAGACACAATAATGTCAAGGAGTGTAGAAAGAGGAAACTGTGATTGCGTGTGTGTGTGTGTATGTGTGTGTGTACGTGTGAAAGAAAGAAAGTTTGTTATGCTGCATGCATGTGTTTATCAGCAAGTGTGTGTGCACTTGTGAGTGTGTGTGTGCGCACTTGTGAGTGTGTGTGTTGGGGGTCTCAGTTCTCATTATTGCCTCAGAACAGAAACTTGAGGAGTGGGGTTTACGTTTGTGAGGAGTGGGGTGTAGGTTGTGAGGAGTGGGGTTTACGTTTGTGAGGAGTGGGGTGTACGTTTATGAGGAGTGGTGTTTACGTTTGTGAGGAGTGGGGTGTAGGTTGTGAGGAGTGGTGTTTACGTTTATGAGGAGAGGGGTGTACGTTTATGAGGAGTGGTGTTTACGTTTGTGAGGAGTGGGGTGTAGGTTGTGAGGAGTGGTGTTTACGTTTATGAGGAGAGGGGTGTACGTTTATGAGGAGTGGGGTGTACGTTTATGAGGAGTGGTGTTTACGTTTGTGAGGAGTGGGGTGTAGATTGTGAGGAGTGGTGTTTACGTTTGTGAGGAGTGGGGTGTAGGTTGTGAGGAGTGGTGTTTACGTTTATGAGGAGAGGGGTGTACGTTTATGAGGAGTGGGGTGTACGTTTATGAGGAGTGGTGTTTACGTTTGTGAGGAGTTGGGTGTACGTTTATGAGGAGTGGTGTTTACGTTTGTGAGGAGTGGGGTGTAGGTTGTGAGGAGTGAGGTGTACGTTTATGAGGAGAGGGGTGTACGTTTGTGAGGAGTCGGGTGTAGGTTGTGAGGAGTGAGGTGTACGTTTATGAGGAGTGGTGTTTACGTTTGTGAGGAGTTGGGTGTACGTTTATGAGGAGTGGTGTTTACGTTTGTGAGGAGTGGGGTGTAGGTTGTGGGGAGTGGGGTGTACGTTTATGAGGAGAAGGGTGTACGTTTGTGAGGAGTCGGGTGTAGGTTAGGGTTAGGGTTAGGGTTAGGGTCCCTTCCAGGCAATGACTGATTGGCACCTTTCCCAAATTTTCTGGACATTCTTCTGGGTGTCGATGACAGGGGGCGTGTGAAAGAAGAAGTGCCCTCACCCAGCGAACCATTACCTCTACGTCCACCAGCTTCTCACCAACATCGCCTCGCCTAGTTTCCAGGAAAATCTGCATGGCACATTCCACAAACTGCTCTCAGTGAAATTTGGCTGTTTGGAGATTAGGTTGGGGGGGAAGGGGGGGAGCAGTTTGTGTTGTGTTAGTTCTACATTAGTCACATCATATTAATTTGAATTTGTAAGATCCGAGAACTTTAATGACGGACGGGCGCAATTTGAATTCGAAAACTTCACAGAAATACTTCAGAGAGAGGTTTCGGTGGGCTGGATGCAAACTCCGCCTCCGATCGCCTGGCCAATCAGAGAGGGAAGAGTGGCCTTGGAGGTGAATAGAGTTTAATTAAAAGGCCTTGCGTCCCAAACGCCGCTGATTGGCCCTCCACTTAGCACAGACACAGCCTACACGATGGCTGTTAACTCTACTCGCCATGGACCGCCATCCCTTAATTAAATAATGAATTAATTAAACAGGAATGCCGATAATAACTCACCACGCTGTGCACGCGATTCAGAACCCCGTTCCTTTTCCTTTTTATAAAATCTTTTTATTTCTCCCCTCTCGCTCTCTCTCTCGTTACCAGTCCTGGAGCACTGACAGGCTCTGATTAGCTTACTAACGAGCGTTTCTTTGAAAAGAATCACAGCCCTTTCACCAAAGTGACACCCAAAGAAGGAGGAGGAGGAGTGGGGGGGGGGGGGGGCGGGCGGGGGGGGAACGAATGAGAGGCAGCGCAGATGTGGCACGTAATTAAGAATTCACATGCAAATTAGCGTTCCTCTTCCCTCTAGGGGGAAGATGGGGAGGGGGGTCGGGGCGGGCGGACGGGGGAAGGGGGGGGGGGGGGCGAGTCTGCAAGCCACGCACCCTCAGACAGCCTCGTCACCGATTGGTTCCCCTCGTCAGCGCACGCCCACGACACCAGCGCTGAGCCAAGCAGCGATTCCCACGGTGTGCAAACGTGGCAATCCTGCAGCTTTCAGCTGAGAGCGTTTACATATTTATTATTTTGCCTGAAAACGTGGCAGCAAAACACATATTTTCCCCCCAAAGTCATTAATTCACATTTTTTTTTTTTTTTTTTGCTGAATGAGGCCTTTGCAGCGCACGTTAAAAGACTCCCGGTGTTCAGACACAAAAGTTTTCTGTGATGTTGACTATGAGCATTGCGCTTTAAATAGCGGGTGGTTCTTCGTTAATAGCTAGTTTTCGTAACGCACTTCTAAACATTTCTAATGTTCACCCGTCATCTATTTGTGCTTGATCTGCATGACTGTTTACTTAATTTCGTTACACCGGTAAAAGCTTCAGAAATACTTTTCTTCCAAAATAAAGCTCTCCCCCCCCCCCCCCCCCCCCCCCCGAGATAATTTAATTAAAAATGTTAAAAATGTTAAACAAATGAAAGTCAGGCTAAATCGGATAGCTCTGTGAGAGAGTCAGGCTGAAATGTTAAGATACTAAAACCTTACACCAAGAAAAGAAAAGAGAAAACCTGGATAGACAGTCCTGGAAGGATTTATGACAGAAACAATCGGTGATCATTAAACATCTTCTGCCCACAAACAATCACGAACATGCCATGAATGGGGCAAAAAAAAAGCGTTTCCCTAGAATTTCAGAGGAAAAGGCTCTTAAAGGAAGAGGCATCAATACGTTGTGTGCTTCAATTCTTAACACAACGGTTCACTTGCAGTTGAAGCCCATAGTTTGACAACTGGCCTTGCTTGCAGCCCAGAGGCTGCAGGTTCGATTGTGCGGCAGTGTAGCATAGCGGGTAAGGAACTGGGCTTGTAACCCAAAAGGTCACAGGTTCGATTCCTGGGTAGGACGCTGTCGTTGTACCCTTGAGCAAGGTACTTAACCTGCATTGTTTCAGTATATATCCAGCTGTATAAATGGATACCTATGTAATGACTGTGTAAAAAGTTGCGTAAGTTGGATAAGAGCGTCTGCTAAATGCCTGTAATGTAATGTCATGTAATGGTCACACACTGCCGTTACAGAATTAAGCCAGGTCCGTAACCTCAGCATCAAGCCAGCCTCGTAACCTCAACAGCTTCATCGCACGTCTGACTGCATAAAGGGGCTGTATGTTTGAGAAAAAGTCACATCTGCCAAACGCATGCATGTGCTCTAGCATTTGAACCATCGGTAGGAAAACAACAACGCTTCGCTGCAAAGTGCGACGGGCGCGGTGAAAACGTCCGGCATCAAAAGTTTATCACGGAGGAGAAGATTAAACATGGCACCTGCGCAGATAACGCTCACCCGCATGGTGCCTTCTACCGCAGCCCGATGTCTTTCAGAAGCCTGCTTCAGTGGGCCAGAGCTCGCCGCTCTGCCTGCGCGGATCAGGCAGCAAAAGCGCGCCTGGAGGACTTCCAAGCCAAGGAACCTCCATTATTAAACTCTATTATTCTTCGCTGAAAGGTGATTGGATGCAAATGTAAACCGAAACAAACGGACGAAGGAACGGGTGAGGATTTATACCGCGCTCCGCAATCACAGCTAAGTAACAGTTTACTTCTCAGCCGTCGTGGCAGTTTTGATTGAACGCCAGTCACACTTGGTAATTATGGAGCTGGTTTCATTTGGAAAGGGCTGATTTAAAATCTGACTTAACAGTTCCTTTATAATCGTTTGTCGGAATACTAAAAAAAAAAAAAGGGAAATGGTGGTATTAATGAAGTCATTAAAAAGCAGAGTCTGTTCCTCACTTCTAGGAGAAACACAGTTTTTTTTTTCCCAGCCCTTTACCACCACACAGGGGGGAGGAGGGGTGGGGTAGGATTCTAATACTTTCTCAAATCACAAACTTAAAAATAGTTTGGCGGTGAAGTTCTGTTCGCAGGCCCCGTCAGGGGTGCGTATTTCCAGTAATTTCCTACTCAAATATTCCAGTGACTCCCGAGATCAAATATTCAAAAAAATCAAACGCCGTGTTTTTTCCCCAAGCGCAGAAAGAAGCTCCTGTTTTGTTCGGTTTCGTTTTTTTTTCTTTCTTCCAGCCCGAGTAATGACTCACACGCCGCAAGGAGCACTAGGTACAACACGCACATTCAGGGTCGGAAAACAACAAGTACTTTCCAAATTAATGAGCTTGTTTTATGCAAGAGTTCTTAGCGAATGTCCTTCTTCACTGAATATGGATGAGAAAGAACAAAAGACTTCCTCCCCCCTTTTGATTTTATTTTTATTCTCTCTTGTTGTAAACAAGCGTTCGGAAGCATTTGTAACTAAGCAATGGCCCAGGTTATAAGCCACAGTTGAGGCCTCACGGTTAAATGAATGTTCAGTCTGAAAGCACCTTCCCGTTCCACTACTGAAGGCTAGCGTTCAGGGCTAACCATGTAGCACCACAGACTTTATAAACCCATCAGACCAGGGTAGAATTGATAAGTAGAATCAGGTGATTCAGCGCTGGGCTGGAACAGGAACCTGCACCCACGCAGGCCCTTTTTCGGATACCACTGGACACCCCTGCATCAGACACACAGCTCCGTGTCCACCGGACGCTCCGGAACACTCCGTCCATCGGCCGCTCAAGCCCGAAACATTCCCAGTCAGATTCATCTTCCGACTGAACGGCAAAGGTCATCCTGTACTAGGGGAGGGACTTCTTAGATTTTCTCAAGCCAATCACAAGCCGATCTGTCCTTGCTGAAGTTCTCTTTTTTGTTGTCTGTTTGTGTTTTTTTCTGTTTGTTCCCGAAGCCCGTTTTTCAGCAGAAGAGCTGATTAAAGGAGTCAGAGCGCTTTTTCTCCAGCTTGGCCTCGCCCATGCGCCGGCAGCCTTGGGTAAGATAAAAGCTCGTTTTGCACAGAAACAATTGAAGCAGCATTGAAGCTCTTCTGCCACCCCGGGCCAGATTGTGGGGGGGGGGGGGGGGGGGGTTTAAGCAGAACATGTAGGCTACATACATTTAGACCAGTTACTATGGCAATTGTTTTTGAAAAGTGCAAGAATAAAAAAGACCCAGATTTTTTTTTTTTCTAAACGGTTAAGAATCTGCTGGCGAGTATCCGTTTGCTTGAGTAAATGGCCCAACTCCCATAAATTACTGGAACCTCCCGTTCTTTATTCTTGGAAGAGTAGGATTTTTTGGCATGTTTTGGGAGTTTTTCGTTGTTTTTTTCTAAATTCCACGTCGGTGTTCTAGAACTCTTTCAATTACCAGCAGCGATTGTAACATCAGCATTAGAATGTTCAGTTAAGAATGTTCTAATCACACACATGTGATCTCACACCTTAAGGGCTAAAGCACAGACAGAACAGAAAGAACACAGGAGTTGAATATCTGGTTCACCTACAGACTCTTTGGATTAATGCCGCTTTGAGAAGGGCCAATGGGGACCATTGGGGGGTGGTTTTCACGGTGAGGGGGGTGTGAAGAGAAGGGCGTGGCACCTCCTCAAGTCCCTAACCACAGAGAGAAGACGACAACACTTCACACTCACCTTAAAAAATAAAGATAAATAAATAAATCAGCGACCACTTCTGACCCAAGACACCAGCTGAGGTTAACTGTGTGATCAGCTGCTCCAGCTGAGCTGTAATTAAGTGCTAAGCTACAACAGAGACCAAGCAGACCCTCTGGCTCTCCAGGGCCTGGTTTGAACACCACTAGCCTGGTCATTAGATGCAATTCTGCAGAGGCAGAGGAACATATGGTTATATCGAAGATCATTTTCCCTTGTGAAGGAATAGATGGTTTTCAGAAGACCATGGGCATTGGGTGGCAGTGTGGTATAATGTGTCTATATAGTAGTATAGTATAAAGTAGCTGGTCTTGTTACCTAAAGGTCACAGGTTTGATTCCCAGGTAGAACACTGTCACTGTACCCTTGAGCAAGGTACTTACCCTGCATTGCTTCAGTATATGTCCAGCTGTATAAATGGATACAGTGTAAATGCTAAGTAAAAAAATAAAATTAAGTTTAAAAAAAAGTTGTGTAAGTTGCTTTGGATAAGAGCATCTGCTAAATGCCTGTAATATACTGTAATGAAATAACTGGGCCAATTTAGCCAGAAGGGGAACTGGCTGGACATAAAACTCTGGACCCTGGGGGACTAAGCTTGGCTCAGACAAATGCAATTCAACCATATGCAGTGTTTACGCCTTTTAGTTTTATTTTTTTATTTTTTTACCAATAATGACATCACATCCTGTAACAGGCACTCTCACACTCAAGTCATTAAACTCCACTGCACTTTCCACCTCTAAACACCCGTAGCAACATCAGCTGATTGGCAGGCATCCTTTGCATCGTCGGGTTCACAGGACCACCGTAACCGGGGAAGGTCTGCTGGAAGAGGGGGTGGTTGTTGTTTCAAAACAGAGTTACTACCTGCACCACAAAACCAGGCGTACAACAGCTTTGATTCCAGACGCTCACTCTCTGATAGAAAGTCTGGGAAACTTTGTTAAATTATTTCTGAAGTAGCGGGCATTAAGCCATGTTTGAGAGAGAAGTCAGTTGGGTTGCGTCATGTCTGAAAGAGAAGTTACAAGCCGAGGTCCCCTGTCTTGGGAACAATTCAAACTTTACCTTTTGAAGAGTAGGTTTTATGAAATGTTTTTCCCCCCCAAAATTCTGAGTCCGTGTTCTAGAACTCCACTGCTTTCATTCGCCAGCAGTGATTGTGACATCAGCATTAGAATGTTCAGTGAAGAACATTCTAATCACGTACTTGAGACCTCACACCTTAAAGGGTCAGTACCCAGTGTAGCAGAGCTGCATGCTACGGTAACCTGCGTACCCGTGCAGGTCCCACCTGAAGCTGCTATTCCTGCCGTAAACCTCACCCCCTACAGGTAGCAGAGAGGCAGGTAATCCCTCTCACTCTGGGCTCCGCTCGTTCACGTCTGGCCCAGGTCAGCTCCACAGGCACAGGTGGAAACAAGCGGATGGACCTCGGGGGAAGTCCCGAAACGTTAAAAACATTCCGTCTCGCGGCCCGTTTAGCCCGGGACGAAGAAAACAGGGAATAACAAACCCGACCGAGCGACCTTTCCTGGCGCGTTTCGCTTTGCATTGCAAATGCGGGGGCGGGTAAACAAAGACCCTCGCGGCTCACAGCGAAAGCTAACAATAGCCCCGCCATTTTTGAACCGAAGAAGAAGAAGAAGAAGAAAATAAGATTGGCAGAAGCAGCAGTAATTGGACCCGGGGGGTGCTTTCAAAAAAAAATTCAGCAGAAGGCCTTTGTAGACTGGTAAGGAATGTGGGGAGTACTTTTTTTTTTGTTTTCTTTTTAACTTTCAAAGTGCCCTCGACAATGTCTCAGCCGTCTTCATGATAGCATCTCAGTTGGCTGGCTTCTGACCTAATTATTCCGCTTGGAGGGCATGTGTGCACTTTTTGTTTATGGTGATTTTCACATTAACCTGATGAATTTTCTTTGCCTTGTTCTCTCTTTCCCTCTCAGAGAAAACCTCCCTGACCTCCCTTCTGATTAGGTGCTAATCTGCAATTCAAACAGCCATTTGGTGATATAAAAAAACAAAAACAAAAAAACATGTTTTTCAAGAGTAAAAAAAAAAAAATGTATATATATGTGGAACTTATTCCTGTAGTGGGCTCAGCAAAATTGTCGTGTAAGAGTGGAGGTCCAGGGGGTGGGGCTACAGTAGCTGGCAAGCTTCCTATTGGTCCGCCGCTATCCTCACAGCTCAGAGTTTCTAAACTGGAGAGTTTCCACGTACACAGGTAATGCCAACACCACAGGTATCACAGTAGATTATCCACACAGTCAACTCTGTGTTCTTAACAGTGAAAGTTCCTTTTTAAAGTGGACACACTCTGAATTCTATGCCACACAACATAAATTCCCGATGCCAAGCAAAACAAGAGAGGAAAAATGGAAAATAGCAAAATGGATGAAACGTGAGTCTTGTTTTCCTTGGCGAATCTCCACCACATCTTTCATGGAAAGCACACTAAGTATATATTCTCTGACTATTTTCCTTTCACGGACAGCAGTGGTGATACACTAGCCTGTGTTATGTGGGAGCCCTAATCTGTAACACAGGTGCTATAAAGCCTACATAACACTGCCATAAGCATGACATAACACCCTTTGTAACCATCGTATACAGTACAGCTCATGACAACTGTGTTACGTCTGTACACACAAACTTTTACAAAACAGATTAAAAGATAACTTGCAAAATTATTGCACTGTAGATTCTGACAGCGTTATGTCATCTGTCATGAGCAGTAAGGCACTGTCACAGCTGCTTATGACAAGGATTATGTCACACTTATTACAGTGTTATAAAGCATAAAGTTATGGTAATTATTTTATGATAGCACTGGTGAGCTGCCGCAGGACTGGAAAATATCAGCTGTTGGCACTTTTATAAATGCAATTTTATGCAGCACGTTGCACAATGTGTTTCGTGGCATACATAATCAGCCAGTGATTTGGGCTAAATGAGCACCGAATTAAAAATACATGAGAGTGGATGTGATTCATGTCTTTTTAATTCCTCACAGCCTGACTTCCACTCTGTAATATATCATTTTTTCCCCCCTATAAACAAGAAGCAGTGCTGGGGCATTACTGAATGATAGATTTGAGAAAGCGAGGGAACGACGGATCGGGGAATGAAATGATCTGCACTCGTTCTTTCATCTACTCCGGCTATTACCTACCCCCCCCCCTCCCCAGCCTCTGCATATTCCCGCTTCTCTGTTTATTTATTTAAATATCAGCGTTGCAGGAAGTCTGACCGAATTCACCACACTGGCCACTGCATGTTTTACCATTATTTTAATCTTGAAACTTAAAAAAAAAAAAAGTTTTTGTTTCCTCACTTTTTTGGGAGCCAGATGCAGGAAGTGTTGATTAAAAAGCTGTGAGATTCTCCAGTCCAGGGCTGCCCAGCCCTGTTCCTAGAGATCAAACGTCCAGTAGGTTTTCATGTCAGCCCGAATTCGGCACAACTGATTACACTAATTAGCAGCTCGAGGAGATCTCTAGCTGTTGAATGAGGTGTACTTTGTTAGGGTTGGAGTGAAAACCTACAGGATGGTAGATCTCCTGAAACAGAGTTGGGTAGCCCTGCTCTAGCTGTTGAATGAGGTGTGCTTTGTTAGGGTTGGAGTGAAAACCTACAGGATGGTAGATCTCCTGAAACAGAGTTGGGTAGCCCTGCTCTAGCTGTTGAATGAGGTGTGGCTTTCTTAGGGTTGGAGTGAAAACCAGGACGGTAGATCTCCTGAAATAGCCCTGCTCCAGTCCTTGTGCTTTCTGGATCTCCTCTCTGTCTCAACACTGACGCCAGTAAATAGAAGTCTCTTACTCCTTCTTTTCTTTCCCTCACCCTCTCCATCGAGCCACTTTTCCCTTCAGCCCCTCTCTCTCATCCATCGTTCCCTCACTCTTCCTATCTATCTTTCTTTCTCACATTCTCTAGGACCCTATTTATCTCTCTTTCTCACCTTTCAGCTCCTCTCTCACCTCCTTCGCTCTCTTTCTCCTTTGGGCCCCCCTCTCTCATCCTCATCCATCTTTCCCTCACTCTTCCTACCTATCTTTCTTTCTCACATACTCTCAGACCATATTTCGCTCTCTCTCTCTCTCACCTTTCAGCTCATCTCTCTTTCCATTTCTTGCCTCGTTCCCTCTCTTTCTCCTTCGGGCCCTCTCTTTCCATCGTGCTCGCTCTCACCCCTCTGTCTTTCCTCCTCTCTTTCCACCCTGTCTCTTTCCCTGTCTCCCTCCTCCCTTCCCTTTCTCTGTCTCCGCACTAGGACAGGGGGTTTAATTAGGAAGTTGCAGTTGTGTTTGAGCGGCGAGCCAGTGGTGACATTTAATAACGCAAATCGCTCTGTAACCTCCTCTCCGCGGCCTGGACCCGCACTGCCTCACAGTTTCAGTTTCTCAATTTCGGTCTGTTCTATCGCCACGGCAACCACAGAAGCCCGTTTATATATATATATATATAAACGAAAAGCAGACACTTGCAATATGGCAGAAGTAAAGTCATATTTTAAAATGATAAATTATTCAGGGAAACGCTGAATCTGAGAGACACATCTCATATAATGGAATGTAAAAGACTCCACAACACAGAAAGAAGGGCAATTAAAATGGAAGTGAGATCTGAGGAGCTTTGAATAAGAGTTTGTATGTGTGTGTCTGCGTGTGTGCATACACTGTGAGTGTGTGTGTGTGTGTGTGTGTGTGTGTTACTACTACTATTCTACCGAACAGCTCTGTTCCTGTCAAAGCAAGGTTTTCAGCAGATAATTGTGCGTTCAGTAGGAATTAGAAGTCTGATATATATAGCTGAGGCCAAAGGTTTACATACACCTTCGCCAAAGATTCAGAATTTTTTCACAACTTTACACATTTCATGTTACCATACATTTTCTGTCTTAAGTCAATTAGGGTATCTACTTTATTTCCAAAAGAAGTAATTTCAAAATAATAGCTAAGAGACAGATTTATTTCAGCTTTTATGTACTATATCAGAATTTTACATACACTTAGTATTTGGTGGCATTGCCTTTTAATTGCTTAACGTGAATCAAACACTTGGGGTAGCCTTCTACAAGCTTCTCACAATACCTTGCTGGAACTCTTGCCCATTCCGCCGGACAGAACTGGTGTAACTCAGTCAGGTTTGTGGGCCTCCTTGCTCAGACACGCTTTTTCAGTCAGTCCACAAATTTTCTATGGGATTCAGGTCAGGGATTTGTGATGGCCACTGCAATACTTTCACTTTGTAGTCTTTAAAGGGGAATTGCACTTTATAACACTTCTGCTTCTCATGACTGATATTGTCCTTCTAATGAATGTGTCACGGTTCAGGGGGGTTGGGACCCAGGTGCAGAGTGAAAAACACACAAAACTCAAAAGGATAGATACAAATAAGGACTTTACTACAACAAAAAAAGGCAAACACAAACAGGGAACAGATAAAGCCACAAAGGGCAAAACAACAAACTCAAAAAATACTTAAGAACAAAAAAAAACACAGAACAGAACACAGGCAGGCAGGGTACAGGCATGTGGAACACACAGGCAAACACATAAAAGAAACGCAAGAAGATACAAACAGGTCAGGAACAAGCACAAGTCAGGAACAAGCACAAGTCGGAAACAAACACAAGGAACCAGCACCCGAGTCAAGGGGACAAAGAACTTAAATAGACAGGGGTAACGAGACACAGGTGAACTCAAAGAACAATCAAACCAGAGGGAAGGGAAAATGAGAGGCAGGTGGGGACGATGATTAAATAAAGAGACAATAATAAAATAATTGAAAGCAATAATACAATTAACCAAGTGCCTGACCCTCAACCGTAGCTTTTTGTCCCCAAAAATGGTATTTCTAGGTATAGCCTAATTTTTCCGTTGTGTTAACACATTTCTATTGTTGCCGGTCAGGCACTCTTCACAGTAAGAAGAAATTTTAGGATTTTTCCGATATTACTTGTGTCGAAAGTGCTGCGATGGAAACAACGATGGATTTACTCTGTAGCCATATTTGTCCAAAAATATAACAAGTCAGGCAGTTTTCACAGTTGGGAAAATTTTTATGACAACGTTGTCATGCCCATCAATGTCGTCAAGCTAACGTTATTAATAAACAAGTGAAGTCGTTATTTCGATGGCGATTAATAAGTCATGTAATGTTACAATATATCGAACGTTACATTCATGCTACTAGTTTAACGTTACCTACACACTGCTTAAGTTAATATAAAAAGAATGTACTTACCGACGAGATGAAGTGATAACGCAGTTTATAACGAGGTTAGTTAGCCTACTAAATAAGAAATGGTGGCTTTCTAGGTAACATTAGCTTGTGATAGTTGGAAGCGTCAAGTGTTGAACGTCACTCTACGCACAATGAGGGTAAAGAACACTGATCTCAGACCTGCTGTTTTCCTATAGTGCATTCATGTTTTAACCAACAGGTGTCGCTGGTGAGCTTTTCAACCGAGCCGTCCCACTGTAACTGTAGTTTGAAAAACATCTTAAAAATACATTAAAAAAATAATAAATTCCCCGATGCTTAGGCCCGGCAGGGGGTCAACTTAGGCCCAGCGGGTCGCCGGGCTTGCAATACACTGGCGGAAACCCTGCTTGAGGTGTTGCTTCAACATTTCTAGATAATCCTCGTTCCTCATGATGCCATCAATTTTCTGAAGTGCACCACTCTCTTTTCCAGTCAAACACCCCCCACAACATGATGGATTAAAACCTCACCCTTTCTCCTCCATACATAGCGCTGATAATTATGCCAAAACAGTTCAATTTCTGTTTCATCTGACTAGAAAACACTCCTCCAAAGGCTAGGTCTTCGTCCTGGTGATCACGTACAAACTTCATTTTTATGCCGGTCTTGGAGTAGGGGCTTCTTCCTTGTGTGACAGCCTTTCAGGCCAAGGCGATGTAGGACTCTCTTAATGGTGGATGTAGATACTTTGGTACCTGATGCCTCCAACTCCTTCAGCAGTTCCTTTGTTGTTGTCTTGGGGTTCAGTTGAACCTTTCGGACCAAAGTTCGTTCAGCCCTGGGAGTTAATTTGTGCCTACTTCTTGAATGATTTCAGTGTCTGTGTGGTCCCAAGATTTTTACTTTTGCATACAATTGTTTATACAGATTCTCGTGGTACTTTCTCGTGGTGGTTGTTTGGAAATTGCTTCTAAGGAGGAAACGGACATGTGGAGGTCCACAATTGTTTTTTGGAGGTCTTGGCTGAATTGCTTGGATTTTTTTCATGGTATCAAGGGCAAAAAGACAGTGGCTGTAAAGGTAGGCCCTTAAATACAGCCACAGGTGCCAATTAACTCCCAATTAACTCCTAATTATGACAATTAGCCAATCAGAAGCTTCTAAAAAGTCATTACATAAATTTCTGCAATCTTCCAGACTGTTTAAAAAGACAGTCAACTTGGTGTATGTAAACTTTTGACCCACTTGAATTATGATACAGTGAAATAAATCTGAAATAAATCAATAAAAAGCAGAAATAAGTCTCTAATTTATCGTTTTAAAATTACCTCTGATGTGAACAAAGTAGATGGCCTAATTGTCATGCCAAAAGACACGAATGGTAACATGAAAGGTGCAGAGTTGAATGTCTTTAGCCTAGGTGTATGTAAACTTTTGGCCTCTGTATGTATATTTTCAGGGGGAGGGGCGGGAGTGTCTTGTCCCCGTATTTCCTGTGTCCAGCTCTGTCTCTATGTCCTACAGGCACAGTGTGAGCACAGAAAACCCTTCCACAGTTAAATTGTGGTGTTAAATAAAACATCATTTCCCATGATCCCTATGGCTAGATTGTGTGAGATGAGCCACTAACGGTGGTGCCCAGTCTTATCCGAAAAGGGCCAATGTGTTTGCAGATTTGTTTTAGCCCAGTACCACAATACCTGATTCTACTAATGAACTAATCATGGCCTGCGGTCAAAACCTTGATAAGTAGGATCAGGTGTCTTGGTGCTGGGCAGAAACAAAAACAACCCCCACCCCCCCAGGACCTTTTCAGACTAAACTGGACAGCTTGGGCCTATAACTTCATAAAAACTCTGTGCCACTGCATTAACATTTTTCACCGTTAACAGATATTCACTGTGCCATAGTGCATTTTTTAAATGTAATTTCAATTTCACTGTGCTATAATGGTACTTACCCCTCTACTCCTCTAAATCTCCTCTTCTTTAAAGGATAATTACACCCTAGATCACTTTTCTTTTTTTTTCTTTTTTTTTATGTGTAAGCTGTAAACGTGTTTGTATGCCTACTTCATAATGCAACATTCTAGCCCCTGCCCAGTCACAACGCCAGATTAGCTCTTTGGAAGTACTACTATGTCCTGTAGGTGTCAATCAAGATATCCATCCAGAAAATTATTGCCGACCACAAATTTGTCTGTTTATTTTTAACCATACGATGGGACACTGCTGCAATCCAATTGGCTAGATTGGATTTGGCGCAACGGTCTTCAAACCAGAGAAACATGGCGTCCTGTTCATAATCTTTCTCATATTCCACCTCCAATCCGCTAAAGTCTTTCTGAAAAACATTTGTGGTGAAAAATAGGCCAAGTAATTGCTGAATCTTGATTCAAATATGATCTTCAACACCTAGTTTGACAGTTTGATCTGAGTTTCCTGAGCCAGGTGCAACTATGGCATACAAATTCATTTGCATATAGAATACTTTATGCAAATAGACGGACACACCTACCCCAGGACGTATTTTTCAAAACTCTGTAGAAGGCGGGGCCAGGCTGAAATAGAGAGTGTAATTGCTCTTTAACCCTTTGAAGAGTAGGCCTTTTGGAATGTTTAATTTCTCAAAATTATATGCCCATATTCGACAACTCCTTTACTTTCATTTAACAGTAGTGATTGTTACATCATCATTAGAATGTTCATTTAAGGACACTATAATCACACATTTGTGGCCTCACACCTTAAAGGGTTAAACACAGCATGTGAGGAAAGAGGCCAGGTAATTGAACATCCTTCCTTCTGAAACCTAAAACCACAGGAGACAGAAAGTCCACTTTTTCATATTTATGACCACTGTGAGGTCCATCAAAGCTTCAGAACCACACTTGCTGAATTATTGGCCCGTTTATTTGACAAACAAGCATACAAAGAATGGGGATACAAATTGAACAACAACAAAAAAAAATCACAAATTGAAAAAGATGGCAGACAGGCAAACAAAGAGATTCTGAGAAAGAAGAAAAAAAAAACAGTCATTACCAGCCCTGATTCATTCATTTCATGATTCCAGTCAATTTTTTTTATTACTTTTTCCTTTCTGCTCTATTTATTGGAAAGTTCAAATGAAAAACTTCCACCAGAGAAAACGGTTTATGTTAAACCAATTTTAACTCTCAATCGGACCTCAAGTACCACAACAACAACAACAGCAACAGCAAAAATCGCTAGATTTTCAGGTTTCAGGGTTGCCAAAGGTTTGATGAAAGAGGTTTGAGTTCCAGAGGTCAGATGGGATTGAGAGCCATAAAAACACCCCCCCACCACCACCGCCACCGGATAAAACAGAATTATAGTCATTATTTTTGCCTATAACATTCTGTATAATAAACTCTAAATTAGTGCTGCGGTTATAGCAGCTCCCAAACATAATTTAATTCAGGGAGAACGTCATGTACCGCAACTGCACATGGGCAGTGATGAGCCGTGCTTAAAGTAGGCCGATTAATTCAGGCTGAAAATGAACTGCACCTCTGAGGACAACAGGGTCCTGGAAGGGTTATTCGGCTTTTCTTCATAGGGGAACCCTCAAATGGTTCTTTATGGAACCCTCTATGGTAGGTGTGAAAAGTGAAAGCTCCCAGATTGACCGACATTTTGCCCGACAAAGAACACTTAAACTAGACAGGGTTCCTCTGTGGAGACACCAGGGGGCCTGTTGGAAACCTTTCTCCAGAGTGTGTATACAGCGTTGTTGATTGGTTGGCTAGGGAGTCGGAATTCATCCATGGGATTTTCTGAACCTTAACTTGTCGGTGCAATCCCCCAGTGGCCATGACGCTGGCATCATGAGATTTTTCAACTCAGACATTCAGTGCTCCTGCAACCAAACTGTGAGTTTAACACACAAACTCTGTTCTGGCATTATTAATAGATGACTCAGGAAAACTATGCCGAAGATGGAGTTTCTAAGCATCACCATTGTGGAGCCTGTCCTCTATTTACCAAGCACGCCCTCCTAGCCGTTTCATCAGCATAGTGTCTATCTGGGCATTCATAAAAACATTCTTTCACCACTAAAAATTTGTATTCCGTCATAGCAACAAGATAAAACCAACAACAGCCGAAGGTATGCCAGTACCTTACCATTGGTTTTACACGTACAGATATTCCATTCAAGGTTCAGTGGACATTTAATGTCTTCAACAACCTGTTTGTGTTATATACATTCATTTGTGATGCCTGGGTACCTTACAAAATAGCTGTGTTCAATACCATACATGTTGTTTACTGTGTTGTTGCCCTTTTTTGGTATGGTATGTGGTACACGATGTATATTGTGTCTAATTTTGATTTTGGAATAGCGTTTTATAGCCCAGCGTAACCAAAACTTGCGAATCATCATCGCACTCTTAAGCATTCACTCTGTGGCAGCAGTAAAAAAAATAAATTTTTAAACAAAAAACCCTGCACCCGGCGAAACGTTATCGATGATTTTTGTTATTTCTTGGAAAATATTATTATCCTTGAGAACTTCTGAGCATGATTACGGCATGTGTTCGCTGATAGACTCAGCTGATACTGTTTTCTGGACCAAGTCTGAGGAGGAGAATGACAGCATTCATTCTCTCTCTCTGTCTCTATCCACTGAACACAGGTAAGATTTCTTCATCGATATGTAATTGTTACTGCTCCAAATATTTAAATTATATACGTTATTTTTGAAATTGAGTGTCTTAAAATAGGTTAGTGGTATTTTAGAGGATATTTCACACTGTGGTGTAAGTGTTCGTTGGCAGCTTCAGTAGGGTTTCTGTTTCATGCACCTGATGTAATGTGTGCTGGATCTAAAAAAGCAAATTCTTTTTAGAATTTTTGCCTAGACAATTGCATTTGCGGAACTTTATTTCTTCCTAAATTGTGAGTATAAACTAATCTTAGTTAGTATTGTAAATGGTACAAATGTCCTGCATCATTTAAGCCATTGTTGAAGTCTAGCGATGCACACATCTGGAGTTATAAAGCTTGAAATGGGGTACCCTCTAAATGGGCAAGGATTGGGCAGATGAGGCACGCGCACGAATGGGTTAAGGTGTTCTGAACCTTACGAACCTTAAGGTTATTGTGAATCTTATGAAACTTAAGGTGCCTTCCTTAGCATTCTCCCATGGTGGCAAATGACAGGCCGTACACAGCGCCTCCTTCAGGCAATATAAAGACACCCAACTCCCTTTTTCAGGATGTCGACCGCACATTCATGGCCATTCGCCGGTCTTTTTTCTTCTCCCATTTGCACATTCACACTTGCTCGTTACTGTCACCGCAAGTCGCTTCCCTTGGAATCGGGATGCATTGGACGCAAAGGACTCGTCTGTACCTGGCTAACGTTTCTGAGAGCCTCTCCATCCAGCATTAGTATGCAAATGTATACCCGTTATGAAATCAATATGCTAATTTATTCAATATGTCTCCTTGGGGGAAATGGGGGGGGGGGGGGGGGGGGGGGGGTCAGGAAGACAGAGACAATATAATTATGCTCCACAACAAGAGGCCCTACAGTGAAGAACGGCTGCTTCTTTTTGCTCGTCTAAACAACAAGATGCACTTCAAAAGTTTGCATAACTCTGAAAGGCCCATGGGTACAAATACACACACACACACACACACACACACACACACACACACGTGGGGGGATCGGCCGTCGAGCGAAGCAGCACCACCTCACACAGACACGGTCGCAGGAGGCGGAGGAGAGTGAGTAATTTCTGTGCCTTGCGTCTGCCTTGGGGATGTATTTTGGCCACGCCCCTTCATTAATATTCATAAGGAATATCAGACTAATTCATATCAGAAATTTCTAATTTCAACCATTGGGAGACATAACGTTCAGTGGTAGGAACGCAGAGCTGGGCATCTCGTTTATCTAGAGAATCTGTCTTAATTGAATTCATGGAGGAGCCTGGAATATTTATTTTAATAAAGACAGAGGCAGGACGCACAGAGCTAAGAATAACAGAATGTGGCGTCTTTCTTATTTGTTTACAGTAAGATGCTCTCGCCCAAGGCAGCATGCAGCGACTCAAGTTTCACATCCAGAAAATTCTGTTCTCCGTTTTATACAGGAGCTTGTTTTACAGGCGCTGCCTCAAACAAAAGAAACTTTGTGAAAAGAGAAACTTTAAAACCCGGATGCCACCCCAGTGTCTGGGGACAATGCTGACGCATGGCAAAGCGTTCGGATTCGCTCTCATCCTTTTTTGGGTCTTCTGAACGCGTACAGACAAGGAACCTACTGCAGTATATTGCGCGGTATATAATAAGACGTGGACGTGTTTGAAAATATAAAGAAAAATGTACTTCACAGCTGTGCATGTGTATATAAATGTATGCTCTGTCTGCAAATCTTTCTATATAGGCCCATATAAATATATCTATACCGTATATGCCCATATATTGTGAAGGGAGTATTGCTTTGAAACTAGGTAAGGGAAATTCCAGCAAGTATTTTTTATTTTTATTATTTATTTAATTTATTTTTTACACAGAGAGTTGCAAATGCCTGTGATAACTTGCAATGTTTTTCAGGTAAGGTAGACACCCTCAGATTATTCAAGTACAGGTCAAACAGACCAAATGAACTGTTCTCATCATTGTGTACCCTTATGTTCTAGATGGGCTGAGACTGGCAATGAGAGAGAGAGAGACAAAGAGAGAGAGAGAGAGAGATGGAGAGAGAAAGAGAGAGAGATGGAGAGAGAAATAGAGAGAGAAAAAGACAGAGAAAATGCATTGTTGTGGTAGTAAATTGGGATTCAGCTGACGAATGTTCGCTGAACACAAGCGCCTTCCAATTAATATTTAACACCCTTACATCTGCACCTCCCAAACCCCCAAATCTGTACCCCCAAGCCCTACACTTTACAAGGCAAAGAGGCAGCCAGCGTGGCCAAATTTCCACGGGCTCTGCTACAAACACTCCCGAAAAAGTGCTCCTCCTCCCGTTTATCTGGGGAAAGTGATGTCACAGCAATTTACAGCCAATCGCTTTCCACCTGGTGAGTGGCAACCCTTCTGCTGGAATCTGACCGCACTTTCTCTGCACAAAGGTCTGTGACGATGTCTGGTGGGGTTCGAAGGTCACGCACGTGGGCAGGAATTTAATCAACATAGTGTTAGCACAATAATTATCATGTGAATTAAGCTGGTAGACACCCTAACAGACTACGCACCATCTTCCAAACTACACTCATGTTGATTCTCAATTAATTTACCTGGTTAAATAAAGAGTAAAATCTTGGGATGGAAAAGATGGAAGCATATTAAATATTCCATGGGGACCAGAATGAAGCCTACAGAGAAAATTGGAAAAAGGGGCTTTTTGGATACATTACAATGAATATATCCCCCCAAAAACACACACAACTCATTGCACACAATAAAAACAATTACCCAAGTATATCTACTCCAATATGAGTCATAATTGCTAGTTACCAGCCATCGCTGCTCATTAATAGAAAGCAGACAGGTGTGCCCCAGGTGCAATCAGGTAACACAGACAGACGGCCTCCTCACACCCTTGGCCACGCCCATCGATTACCTCAAAACTTCCCCCAACGCTTTTTTGGTGATGCACCGGCTTCTAATGAACACGCTTTCCTACAAAACTTATCCCCATGGTGACGGTACATTCCGATCGGCCCTGGGTAACATCTGAGCACAGCCACTTAACGAGCCTGAGCAACCTGCAAGATCTTTCAACAAGAAAATTCAAGCCGCTTAATTATTATTATTTTCTTAGTTCTAAAGAACCATAGATTTAACCTTCCTTTCCTAGATCTACATTAGCCCGCAGGGTCAATGATGATTTCAAAGCCATTTGAAATTCTTCCCATCTCAACTTATTTGACTTGAAAGAGACGTATTTGCTGAAAATTAAATCTCTTTCCTCTCTCACACTACCTCTCTCTCTTTCTCACTTATCATCTCCTCCCTGTTTCTGGCCTATTCTCTCTCTGATTCTCTGATTCTCTCCCATGGTTTCTCACTTCCTAGTTTCCCCTTTGTCTGCGGCCTAATTTCTCTCTCTCTCATTCTCTCATTTTAACAGGATTGATGTGGCATGACACCAGCTCTTCCGTGTGTGGGTATCAAAGCCGGATATAATGAAAATGTCTTTTCCTGCTCCTCCATATTCCGCTCCACCTAGAGGTGCGCTCACCTTTCCCTGTTCCTCTGTGTTCCGCTCCACCTAGAGCTGCGCTCACCTTTCCCTGTTCCTCTGTGTTCCGCTCCTCCTCAAGGTGTGCTCACCTTTCCCTGTTCCTCTGTGTTCCCCTCCACCTAGAGGTGCACTCGCCTTTCCCTGTTCCTCTGTGTTTCGCCATTTCTCAAGGTGCGTTCACTTCGAAAAACAGTTAACAGCCGCTTGTGCCGAGCAGCAATTGGACGAGATCGCAACTTGTTTTTTTTTCAGTCAGTGCGAGCTGAGGCTGTACGCCGTATGACACACGCGACTCCTTCAGGAGAGGAGTTTCACACGCACGACTCCATCAGGAGAGGAGTTTCACACGCGACTCCTTCAGGAGAGGAGTTTCACACGCGACTGCTTCAGGAGAGGAGTTTCACACGCGACTCCTTCAGGAGAGGAGTTTCACACGCGACTCCTTCAGGAGAGGAGTTTCACACGCACGACTCCGTCAGGAGAGGAGTTTCACCCGCACGACTCCATCAGGAGAGGAGTTTCACACGCACCACTCCGTCAGGAGAGGAGTTTCACCCGCACGACTCCATCAGGAGAGGAGTTTCACACGCGACTCCTTCAGGAGAGGAGTTTCACACGCGACTCCTTCAGGAGAGGAGTTTCACACGCGACTCCTTCAGGAGAGGAGTTTCACACGCGACTCCTTCAGGAGAGGAGTTTCACACGCACGACTCCGTCAGGAGAGGAGTTTCACCCGCACCACTCCATCAGGAGAGGAGTTTCACACGCACCACTCCGTCAGGAGAGGAGTTTCACACGCACCACTCCGTCAGGAGAGGAGTTTCACACGCACCACTCCGTCAGGAGAGGAGTTTCACACGCACCACTCCGTCAGGAGAGGAGTTTCACACGCACCACTCCGTCAGGAGAGGAGTTTCACACGCGACTCCGTCAGGAGAGGAGTTTCACACGCACCACTCCGTCAGGAGAGGAGTTTCACACGCACCACTCCGTCAGGAGAGGAGTTTCACACGCGACTCCTTCAGGAGAGGAGTTTCACACGCACGACTCCATCAGGAGAGGAGTTTCACACGCGACTCCTTCAGGAGAGGAGTTTCACACGCGACTCCTTCAGGAGAGGAGTTTCACACGCACAACTCCGTCAGGAGAGGAGTTTCACACACGACTCCATCAGGAGAGGAGTTTCACACACACGACTCCATCAGGAGAGGAGTTTCACACGCACCACTCCATCAGGAGAGGAGTTTCACACACGACTCCGTCAGGAGAGGAGTTTCACACACGACTCCGTCAGGAGAGGAGTTTCACACGCACGACTCCGTCAGGAGAGGAGTTTCACACGCACGACTCCATCAGGAGAGGAGTTTCACACGCACGACTCCGTCAGGAGAGGAGTTTCACACGCGCGACTCCGTCAGGAGAGGAGTTTCACACGCGCGACTCCGTCAGGAGAGGAGTTTCACACGCGACTCCGTCAGGAGAGGAGTTTCACACACACGACTCCATCAGGAGAGGAGTTTCACACGCACGACTCCATCAGGAGAGGAGTTTCACACACGACTCCGTCAGGAGAGGAGTTTCACACACACCACTCCGTCAGGAGAGGAGTTTCACACGCGACTCCGTCAGGAGAGGAGTTTCACACACACCACTCCGTCAGGAGAGGAGTTTCACACGCACGACTCCGTCAGGAGAGGAGTTTCACACGCACAACTCCGTCAGGAGAGGAGTTTCACACACGACTCCATCAGGAGAGGAGTTTCACACACACGACTCCATCAGGAGAGGAGTTTCACACGCACCACTCCATCAGGAGAGGAGTTTCACACACGACTCCGTCAGGAGAGGAGTTTCACACACGACTCCGTCAGGAGAGGAGTTTCACACGCACGACTCCGTCAGGAGAGGAGTTTCACACGCACGACTCCATCAGGAGAGGAGTTTCACACACACCACTCCGTCAGGAGAGGAGTTTCACACGCACGACTCCGTCAGGAGAGGAGTTTCACACGCACAACTCCGTCAGGAGAGGAGTTTCACACACGACTCCATCAGGAGAGGAGTTTCACACACACGACTCCATCAGGAGAGGAGTTTCACACGCACCACTCCATCAGGAGAGGAGTTTCACACACGACTCCGTCAGGAGAGGAGTTTCACACACGACTCCGTCAGGAGAAGAGTTTCACACGCACGACTCCGTCAGGAGAGGAGTTTCACACGCACGACTCCATCAGGAGAGGAGTTTCACACACACGACTCCGTCAGGAGAGGAGTTTCACACGCGCGACTCCGTCAGGAGAGGAGTTTCACACGCGACTCCGTCAGGAGAGGAGTTTCACACGCGCGACTCCGTCAGGAGAGGAGTTTCACACGCACGACTCCATCAGGAGAGGAGTTTCACACGCGACTCCGTCAGGAGAGGAGTTTCACACACACCACTCCGTCAGGAGAGGAGTTTCACACGCGACTCCGTCAGGAGAGGAGTTTCACACACACCACTCCGTCAGGAGAGGAGTTTCACACACACGACTCCATCAGGAGAGGAGTTTCACACGCACGACTCCATCAGGAGAGGAGTTTCACACACGACTCCGTCAGGAGAGGAGTTTCACACGCGACTCCTTCAGGAGAGGAGTTTCACACGCACCACTCCGTCAGGAGAGGAGTTTCACACGCGACTCCGTCAGGAGAGGAGTTTCACACACACCACTCCGTCAGGAGAGGAGTTTCACGCGCGCTGTGGCCGTCGCCGTCTCTCCAAACCGCCACCGCCGCGGCGTCGTGCGGCTATCCCGTCGCCGGCGCTTCCGGGTCGCCGCGGGGACATCGCTCAGCCCGCGCGACGGCTCGTTAGCAGCGCCGCAGGAGCGCGATGGGCTAGCGGCGCGGCGTCTGGCAGCTAAAGCACGGCTTGCAAAAAAAAAAAAAAACGGTCACCAGAATCTGGAGCTGCAGCGCGTTGAAAAAGATTTTAACATTCCCTCCCACAGGGATGAGGCTGCTCCTGGTTATTTACATACGGCAAACAATCAACAAGCAAACACCGAATAAATTCATCAACACGGCCTTGCTACGTACTATCAACATCTTCCCATCATTTTCTAAATGCTTATCGCCTTTACACAGACATAATTCATCTAAGGTACCTCAGAATAGGTTCAATCTTACTCACTTGAAGACATCTATGGCACATTTCATGAACAGGTGAGGGCGGCACGGTGGTGCAGTGGGTAGCACAGTCGCCTAACAGCAAGAAGGTTGTGGGTTCGAATCTCGGCTTGGGGCCTTTCTGTGTGGTGTTTGCATGTTCTCCCCGTGTCAGCGTGGGTTTCCTCCCACAGTCCAAAGACATGCAGGTAGGCTGATTGGAGACCTTAAATTGCCCATAGGTATGAGTGTGTGAGTGAATGGTGTGTGTGCCTTGCGATAGATTGGCGGCCTGTCCAGGGTGTATTCCTGCCTCTCGCCCAATGAACTCTGGGATAGTCTCCAGCACCCCCCGCGATCCTGCTCAGGATAAGCGGGTGTTGATAATGGATAGATGGATGAACAGGCGAAGACTAACATTTTGACGTGTTCAACGTCACCACAAGGGTCAAAACCACCTTGGCCCCGCCTCTCCTAATGTTTGAGTCCAAATCTATTTTTAAGTCACCTGAAGTTACCTGGGCAAGGATTCTCTTTGTGCCTAATTGGGAATCCCCCCGTGGTGCTGACTAACACGGTTTCCATGGCAACTCTCCCCGTTCCTTTCCAAACTGTAGCCCATCACTGCACTGTTCCGTAGCTGGGTGCATCAGGGGGGTTACCAGGATTTTCTTTGTCGGGGGGGGGCTGGGGGGTCACAAACTCAGTAAAAAGGGGGAGGGGGGGCACACTCTTGGCAACAGTTATATCAGCCAATGATAATGCAGTATTGTAGGTGACAAAACAGGTGGGACCTGGGATGGCCAATCTAATTCCAGAGGGGACCAGTGCCACCCCATTGGACACACCCCGGGCAGTCCATCCAGAGCTTTGAACACCGAGATCTCAGACTCCAGTCCTAGAGGTTTTTTCAGCCAGCAGCCAGCTGGACCCGTCAGCCAATCAATGACTCAAATGAAGCTCTTAAGTGCCGAGACACAGCGAAAACCAGCAGGCCCGGTGGCCCACCTGGACTTGAGTTAGAGATCCCCTGACTTAAATAATTACTTAAAAACACACACAGAAGTGAGGAAGAGTCTGGGATAAACAGCACTGAGCCGGAACCGAACAGAAGCTGAAGTCCCAAAGCCTCTTTGTAGCTAACAGCAGTCAGTAAACTTAACAATTAACAGCACAACAACATTATTAGAGCTGTCTCTGGAACTCGAACTGGAGTATTTTCAACGGGGGGTCCACAGACACCCCTGGGGGTCCCCGGCCAGGCTTGATGTGCAAAGACAATAAACAGAATTAGGAAAATATTTCAAAATTTGAAACCTCTTTTGTTATAACCCTTTTCAGCATATGATGGGGTCCCCGGGTTGCCTTTGAGTTTGGGTGGGTCCTTGGATGAGAGAAGGTTGAAAACTCCTGGACTAGAGCCCCTCTCTCTCTCTCACTCCCCTCTGTTAACGCTGCGAATAGCAGGTTTTTTTGGAATATTTTTGAATTCTGAGTCAGTGTTCTAGAACTCTATCACTTTCAATTACCAGTAGTGATTGTTACATCAGCATTAGAATGTTCAGTTAAGAACTTTCTAATCACATATTTGTGATCTCACGCTGTAAAAGATACTCAGGACTTAATTGATGATTTAACAGCAGTAAGTTGTTGGCACAGCTAACTCAAGTCCCCCATTTTGGGTTGCCAAATTTAACTTGCAGAAACGGTGCAACCCCTCCAAACCTCCAGCAGGGTAGCCCTGGCTTAAACAGTGCTGTACTGTGAACTGGACATTTATAGAGTTTTTGGCAAGGTTTTTTCCTCTCCCCCCATGTATAAGTGTGCCTCCACCTGCCCTGGAGTGGGAGTGATGGCATTTTTCTTTTTCATTATCGGGGGAGAGAGTGAAGGACTCTGGAGAGGGAATTATGTGGATTCACCTTCATGCTGTTATGTTCGGAAATCAATGGCAAATCAAAGAAGGTAAATGGAAGGGGGGGGGGGACGAATCTGGCCTGGGTGGTTTGAGAACGCTGTGGCCAGTCCGGTTCAGCAAATAAGGAGAGAGAAAAAGAGAGAGGGATTAAGTGAGGGAGGGAGAGAAAGAGGGATGAGGTGAGGGAGAGAGAAAGGGATGAAGCAAGGGAGAGAGATGAAGTGAGGGAGAGAGAAAAGGATGAAGCGAGGGAGAGAGAGAGGGATGAAGCAAGGGAGAGAGAGGGATGAAGTGAGGGAGGAGGAGAGAGAGGGATGAAGTGAGGGAGGAGGAGAGAGAGGGATGAAGCGAGGGAGAGATAGAGGGATGAAGCAAGGGAGAGAGAGGGATTGAAGCGAGGGAGGAGGAGAGAGAGGGATGAAGCGAGGGAGAGATAGAGGGATGAAGCAAGGGAGAGAGAGGGATTGAAGTGAGGGAGGAGGAGAGAGAGGGATGAAGTGAGGGAGGAGGAGAGAGAGGGATGAAGCGAGGGAGAGATAGAGGGATGAAGCAAGGGAGAGAGAGGGATTGAAGTGAGGGAGGAGGAGAGAGAGGGATTGAAGTGAGGGAGGAGGAGAGAGAGGGATGAAGTGAGGGAGGAGGAGAGAGAGGGATGAAGCAAGGGAGAGAGAGGGATTGAAGTGAGGGAGGAGGAGAGAGAGGGATGAAGTGAGGGAGGAGGAGAGAGAGGGATGAAGCGAGGGAGAAAGGGAGGGATGAAGTGAGGGAGGAGGAGAGAGAGGGATGAAGCAAGGGAGAAAGGGAGGGATGAAGTGAGGGAGGAGGAGAGAGAGGGATGAAGCGAGGGAGGGAGAGAGGAATTAAGTGAGGGAGGAGGAGAGAGAGGGATGAAGCGAGGGAGGGAGAGAGGAATTAAGTGAGGGAGAGATAGAGGGATAAAGCGAGGGAGAGAGAGAGGGATGAAGCAAGGGAGAGAGGGAGGGATGAAATGGAGGATATGAATGCCTGCTGTGGCTGAGACAATGGAAGGTGGAAGTTGCCAGAACGTTCCTCTGGGAGAGAGGGAAGTAGACTGAGGGGTGGGGGGGAGGGGGGGCAGCTCAGTTAGCCTCGCTGTTAGCATCCTGCCGACGTGCGCAGGAATATCAATGAGGCCGCCGTGGAACCCGGGAACAGGAAGCTCGATGTACCGTCGCCCGGGGAGACGGAGAGGGCGGATGGCGAACAGCACTCACACAAGGCTTCTGCTACGACTGTGGTGTGTGTGTGTGTGTGAGTATGTGTGTATGAGCGTGTATGTGTGCATGAGTGTGTGTGTGTGTGTGTGTGTGTGTGTAGTAGTGTGTGTGTGTGTGTATGTGTGTGTGTGTAAGAGAGTGTTTGTGTGAGTGTGTGTGTGTGTGTGTGTGTGTGTAAGAGAGTGTTTATGTGAGTGTGTGTGTGTGTGTGTGTAGTAGTGTGTGTGTGTAAGAGAGTGTTTATGTGAGTGTGTGTGAGAGAGAGTGAGTGTGTGTGCATGAGTGTGTGTGTGTAGTAGTGTGTGTGTGTGTGTATGTGTGTGTGAGTGTGTATGTGTGCATGAGTGTGTGTGTGTGTGTGTGTAGTAGTGTGTGTGTGTAAGAGAGTGTTTGTGTGTGTGAATGTGTGTGTGTGTGCGTGTGTGTGTGGTGGTGTGAGTGAGTGTGTGTGGTGGTGTGAGTGATAGTGTTTGTGTGTGTGTATGAGAGTATGTGTGTGTGTGTTTGCGTGCGTTTGTGTGGTGGTGTGAATGATAGAGTGTGTCTGCGTGCGTGTACATATACATAGTGATACAACA
Source organism: Anguilla anguilla (assembly GCF_013347855.1). Taxonomy (NCBI): domain Eukaryota; kingdom Metazoa; phylum Chordata; class Actinopteri; order Anguilliformes; family Anguillidae; genus Anguilla; species Anguilla anguilla. The sequence goes on from NC_049208.1 coordinate 46,248,798, forward strand.
ATTTATTTAAACATTTAACAGACACCTTATCTACAGCGACTCACCTATCTTGCATATTTTACATATAATCCTTTTCTATGGCTGGAAAATTTACTGAACCATTTCATTACCATTGCTCACGGGCACAATGGCTGTGCCCCAACAGGGAATAAAACCTGCAACCCTAGAGATACAAGCCCAGTTCCCTAACCTTTAAACACATTGCATTACACGGTCTTGAGTCCTTGCTCAGGTGCCTCCACCGGCCAAGCTGATTTGGTGGTGTGCTTGCTTGTTCGAGGAGATGGCAAGTATTTAGAGTACATAGAGTGTCAGGATTACAGCAATACTTGAGCATGTGTTAGCATTAGCGTGATTTAGCGTCCCTGTTAGGAAGCATATGTGGGACATCCAATCGGAAACTTTTAACCAACATGAGGTAGCGTATGTAGTGCATGTATATGCATTGCACATGCATGTCTCAGTATACGTACAGTAGTCCTCTGGGACTGAACTCACTACCTTTGCGTTTTTAACCCAATGCCAAACAAACTGAGGCACAGAAACAAAGGACTGTCACTCACTGTACCCACAGTACTGAACCAACTGTGCCCAGTTCCCACAGTTCCCCAGTTTCCCCCTCCCCCTACCCCCCCGCCGCCCCCCCCCCCCCCCTCGGTCAGCCAGCCCAGCCCAGCCCAGCCTCTGTTTTGCCGGAAAGGTCTGTGCTGAGCTGCAGCTTTTAGCACCTCTGGAAGACGTTTCCTGGTCCGGACGCTGAGGCCCTGGGGGTGGGGGGTGAGGAGGGATCATCTGAAAATCAGAGTAGGCCGCGGGAATCGTGATACAAGGACCCCCACCCCCCCCGCCCCAGCCTCGAGAAAACCAAGCGCAGGAAGATAAACAGGCCGAGAGGATGCTGGGAAAACAATGACAGGAAGTGAAGGGAGGGCACTTCCTGTGGGCACCTCCCCAGAGGGTAAAAAAAAAACAGGACCTGGATACAGGAGACCCCAAAGGTATGCAAACATTTCACACACTGAACAGAGGAAAGAGGGAGAGAGGGGGAGAGAGAGAGAGAATAAGCCAGAGAGAGAGGGAAATAGAAAGCAAGAATGAACAGCAGAAAAGAGAGAAGCATGTATTTTATTGCCTTTCAGCATTCCTTAAACACACGGAAATGCGACATGGAAATGGCTCCTTCTGTTTCCGCGTGTCCTCGGAGGCGCACGTTCACGAGGAGCGGCCCGATAGAGCCACACGAGCAGCCACAGATTCTCTCTCACTCAGCAGCGGCTCGCCGCTGGAGAAGCGCTGCGCTTGGTCAGGAGTGCGGACGGGAGTGCGGACGGGAGCGCTTGGTCAGGAGTGCGGACGGGAGCGCTTGGTCAGGAGTGCGGACGGGAGTGCGGACGGGAGCGCTTGGTCAGGAGTGCGGACGGGAGCGCGCGTCTCGAGGGCAGGATGTATTAAAAACCGGGGCCTCGTGATTCCCTCCTGTCCTGGACAGCCACAGGGGCCACAGGGTTCCCTCCTGTCCTGGAGAGAGTGGCAGGGTGCGTGGGGTTCCCTCCTGTCCGGGACAGCCACAGGGTGTGTGGGGTTCCCTCCTGTCCTGGAGAGAGCCACAGGGTGCGTGGGGTTCCGTCCTGCCCTGGAGAGAGCGGCAGGGTGCGTGGGGTTCCGTCCTGTCCTGGAGAGAACCTCAGGGTGCGTGGGGTTCCCTCCTGTCCTGGAGAGCCTCAGGGTGCGTGGGGTTCCCTCCTGTCCTGGAGAGAGCGGCAGGGTGCGTGGGGTTCCCTCCTGTCCTGGAGAGCCTCAGGGTGCGTGGGGTTCCCTCCTGTCCTGGAGAGAGCGGCAGGGTGCGTGGGGTTCCCTCCTGTCCTGGAGAGAACCTCAGGGTGCGTGGGGTTCCCTCCTGTCCTGGAGAGCCTCAGGGTGCGTGGGGTTCCCTCCTGTCCTGGAGAGAGCGGCAGGGTGCGTGGGGTTCCCTCCTGTCCTGGAGAGCCACAGGGTGCGTGGGGTTCCCACATTACCGGGGACTCTGGTCATTAACGCGGCCGATTGCCCCATAAACCCACTTCACCCGCGTCTCACGGGTCTACATCGGGCGACGTTCCGCGAGGCAGAAACAAAAACTAGCCGACCGGAGAATCTGTAAGGGCGAGGATGAGGACGAGGGCGAGGACGAGGACGAGGGCGAGGGCGAGGGCGAGGGCGAGGGCGAGGGCGGGTCGCGCGGATTTAGCGAGCGTCGGCCGGCAAACGCGCCCTCTACCTGCGCTGGCATTCGCACTGATGCGGGGGGTCGAAGGTCAGGGCGGCGGCTTGTCGAGCGTGGTTGCCGTGGGTAATGGAGTTTCAGCAAACGAAGCGCGGTAAGGACGAGCGAGAGAGAGAGCGAGTGAGGCGAAGCAGCGAGCACGGTGAGCGGGTGGCGTGAACAGCAGGACCCCCCTCGGCAGGGCTGCGCGTTCCTCTTTGAACAGGTGACCCCCCCCCCCCACCCGAGCTCAAGCTCGCCCCCCCCCACCCTGCCCCGCCCTCGAGCGAGCGGCAGCCGCTTCTCTGCGTGCTTTCGCTGTCATCTTCAGAGCTCTGGCAGCCCCCGGCCCGCCGAGGTCCCCGTCCAGTCCCCTTTCATATGGAAATGCCTGCTTTCTGCTGTGTGTGTGTGTGTGTGTGTGCGTGTGTGTGTGTGTGTGTGTGAGTGTGTGTGTGAGTGTGTGTGTGTGTGTGTGAGTGTGAGTGTGTGTGAGAGTGTGTGTGTGTGTGCGTGTGTGTGCGTGTGTGAGTGTGTGTGTGTGTGTGTGTGCGTGTGTGAGAGAGAGAGAGTGAGTATGAGAGAGTGTGTGTCAGTGTGCGTGTGTGTGAGTGTGTGTGTGTGAGAGTGTGTGTGTGTGTGTCAGTGTGTGAGTATGTGTGTGTGTGAGAGTGTGTGTGAGTGCGTGTGTGTGTGTGTGTGAGAGTGTGTGTGTGTGTCAGTGTGTGTGTGTGTGTGTGAGTGTGTGTGTATGAGTGTGAGTGTTTGTGTGAGAGTGTGTGTGTGTGTCAGTGTGTGTGTGTGTGTGTGAGTGTGTGTGTATGAGTGTGAGTGTGTGTGTGAGAGAGTGTGTGTGTGAGAGTGTGTGTGTGTGTGAGTGTGTGTGTGTGTGTGTGTGAGAGTGTGTGTAAGGTCTGTTGCTTTTCCACAGGGGCTGCTGTGCAGAGGGGGACTGAAGGTGAACAGATTGCAGTGCATCAAACAGAGTAATCTCATCTCCTGTGCCCAGTGCGTCCCACACGGTCAGAGAGCGAGCGGAGGGGACCGCAATTGACCAGACGCCCCAGAGTGGCCTGGGACGGCTGCTCGAGCAACTCAGAGCCCCCCCCCCCCCCCAAAAAAACAAAAAACAGGGCTTGGGTACTCTACTCGCCACTGGTCACTTTTTTAAGTGTGATACCCCAACAAGCCTGAGGGGGCAGGGCAGGGCGAGACTGCTCCACGTCAACATTTGGGGTAACGGCAGGGGCGCGGAGCGAACCCTGACCCGTTTCAAGACGGGTCGGTTTTGACGAAGACGACCGCAGGCTGTACGGTGCGTCCAAGCTGAAAACGTTTGGACGGCAAGCCAGAGTAAGTGAACAGAACAAAGTGTGCAGGCGCTTCTACCCTCCAGATACAGAGCAGAGCATGTCCTCAGATTGCGATATTGATCTTGCTATTTTCTATCATTCTATTCCAGTACCGCTGTTTTCTTGTTTCGGGATATTTATTTTCACCATTGCGCAGTTCTGCTCCATGGCTTTTAGGCTTAAGTGGCCAAGTGCTTCGCGTACGGGTGCATTCCGAGCTCTGTCCGCGGAGAGTTCTTGTTCATGCCTCCATTGTGAGTTCCACTGCAGAGAAACACGTTCCTTTTGAACCGAATTTGGGTGAATGGCGCGGGTACCGTGGCGATGGTGTCGGACGACGGTCGCTGGCATACCACCCCTGCTGCTACCGTGGACACGTCGCGGGTGAGGAGCCCGTAGCCTGTCAGCGCAGCCTTCGGATTGGGCCGGGGCCTGTTCTTAAAGGCACGGCGCTCTGAGGAAACGCCCGGAAAAAGAGACGAGAACATTACTGCTCTCGTCCAGTAGGGGGCAGCGCTCCCCATCCGTCCAGAGCGGTGGTCCTCAGTGGCGACTGGTCCCGGAGGGCCACGGAGCCTCACTGCTTTTCGTTTCGAGTTTAAAACCGGCAATCGATTCAGACCCAGGAAACCATGTGACCCGAGTCAGCCGCGTACTCGACCGCGTCGACCGACGGACGGCCAGCGGGCCCCGCGGCCCCCCGGGACCAGGGCCGAGGACCGCTGATACAGAGCCTAAGCAGGCGGGAGCAATGCCGCCAATCCCGCCAGGACGGGGGGGTCGGGGGCGGGGCGGGGTGTCTGGAAGAGACGGCCCGAAAGCGCGCGCAGAAGCCGAAAAAAGACCTCTCCTCGCATATTATCCCTTTTTCTCTCTCTGTTTATTTATTTTTTTTGGGCTAAATTAGCTCTCTGGAGATAAACCGCCGCTCTCACTCTCGCTGGATTCCACTCCAGCCACTGCCGCTTGTTTGAGAGCAACACTAATAACACTTACCACAGACAGCAACAAGCCCGCTCCTACAAATTAACTCCATTATTCTGCTGATATCGTTTTTGTCCTTTTCACACAAAACATTTTTAAGTCCTGGAAGTCCCAGCAGGCCCTGGGGCGGCGGCGGCGGCGGGTGGGGGGAGTGGGGGGGAGTGGGGGGGCTGGGAGACAATTCCACAGAGACTCGGATGCCATTTTTCATTCCCGCCCCGCAGGTAGGCTATGCTAATATATGCGTAGGTAAACACCTCATTAACCATTCAAATGTATTCGAGAAAAAATCCCGCTTCTCTCCAAGTTCTTCAAAAACAACAGGCCTGGCCCCGTTTCAGGTGCCTGTGTGCCTCACAGGGAAAAAACCAGGAGGATAAGCGTATGGGGAAGAAGAAGCAGAAATAACCTTTTCCACAAGCAAAGGGTTTTTTAAGAAACAGCTATTTAGGCAGGAAAGAAGGAAGCTAGGGCTAATTGAGGAAAATCCTCCTTGGATACAGAGGAAAGATT